>NC_054535.1:46720347-47025347 GCF_017654505.1 Polyodon spathula | reverse complement strand
TCTAGTGCTTGTCTAGTGCAGTGTTTTATTACATGATACACTGAATACCCCTTTCATTTGTATGCTAATTTATATATTGGATAACTTTGTTGCACTATATAGCCTACTACTCAATACAACAATTGCCCTTCATTGCCTAAATTTGCACCTTATTTTGAGTTAAAAAAAATAGGGAGAGTACATATAAATGGAATCAATGACACAGGCATTAAAGTTTTAGTTCATGATTCATTAGCAGAGTCAATGAAATCCATGTATGTTTGTTGTTACTGAACATTTTATTCATGATTCATTTCAGTTTTCCTTGATTTTGTATTTAAATAAATACCTGTTATTGTTTTAACTTTGTAAAATCAGAAGCAATGCTTATACATATTTGTGAGTACAAACACCAAAACATATTTATATTACATTTAAAACTGTTTTATATAATTTAGAGATTTATATTGTACCCCCATGTGTAATATACTCAACTACTTTCACAATTTTAAACATTGAAATACCTTATGCGATAGTTGACAAGCACATATGAAGTTTGTCTAAATGCTTTATAATTTAAATAGCAAACAGTTTCATAGCTATATTTATGTTAATAAGATACCTTTGGTGACCTTTGGAATTGTCTTTTTTTCACATGGTACTATAATTACTGAATTTAATTATGATATTATTACAAATATGACACATTGACACAAAGCAATTAGTCAAACCTGAATACATTTCCTCATCAAGCTGGAGTGAAGACAGCAGAAGAACACCTTCTTCTTTAATGTTCAGGTTAGTCAAAACTATTAACTATAACATGGATCTTCTATTGAGGCTGTCCTGAGAATAGATTGTAGTTATTGTATTTGTAATATGTTATGGTAAAACCGTGATATTTATAAATTGAAGTTGCTTTCACGTGATATTAAATTATGTTTAATTAAAAAGAATGTATATGAATAACAATACCTGGCGAACAGTGTTCATGAAATTGTCATGACCAATTATAATGCATGGTATATTCATGTGTTCTGAATTAAGCTTATTATATATATATATATATATATATATATATATATATATATATATATATATATATATATATATATAGTCTTAGTCTTGGAGTTAATACATTAATCAACCACTAGGTGGTATTATAATCTCCCATAATACATGTCAATAAGCACCAGACAGGATATATTTTGACATAGCATTAGTAACATTGATTTCCATGGCATGAGAAACACTGTCGAAAACTAACAGCAGTCTAGGGTACCAGCAGTCTGATTTCAAAATAGGAAGAATAGGCAGTATGTTTTAAAACCTGATTTTCTCTGACTGAAATATTTAAGAGGAACACATTGAAATGTTACTGAACATCATACACAAAATATTTATACTGTATCGGGTTAATAAAATGCAACTTAGTTCTTATTCCATCCCTTTTGAAAATCATGTTGCACTTAATTGCTTTAGCTAATAATTAAGGATAATAATAGATCAAGAAAAAAAATTAAGTCACTTAAAGAGTTTATTTACTTCTAATGACTAAGAGTGCACAGAAAGACTTTTATAATGATCACTGATTTTTTTTCTTTAACAAACACTTTCAATCCATCCAACAAGATGTTATTTACAATAATTAATCATCATTAAATGAAAAACAAACAAACAAACAAACAAACAAACAAAAAGATATGGTAAACAAATAATATATAGTTGCTTCTATTTATAACATAAATATAGTCTGTGCTAATGATAATCATGCAAATGGTGTATATTCATTTATTTCAGTGATTTGTTCATTTCTATAATTGTTTTAAATCAATTTTGCCTTTAAAATTATGCCATCATATGCCATCAGGATGATTAAATGACCTTATTCTTGCTGTCGATTCAATGGCCTCTTTTCACCTGCCAAACCCAGTCATATTAAAATGAGTGGGGTTCAAACTAAGCTCACATGACAAAGCCACTACTTAATTTAATACTGTTTATAAGATGAGTCACATTATTTTTTTACAAATAGAGAAGGCTTAAGCTACTGTCTGTCTAAATTTAAAGAAAATGTCAACTGTTTTCCAATTGTAAAATCTAATATGTGCTACCTGAATCCCTCACAACAATCCTTTCATTTACATTTGAAACTATGATAAATGGGAAAAAGGATCTTGAGAGAATTCTCAAAGGGTATTTTTGAAGTTCTGCATTGACTCTTCAGGTGTTACACTTACAACACAAACCACCAACAACCAGACAGGGAGATCTGAGTTTGGGTGGTTAAGATTAATACAAACATTTTATCTGATTGAAGCCTTTTCATAAACTTTGTACCATTTTTCCTTGTCACCACTTTTCCAAATTAAATAGAATTGTGATTTATACCTAAAAGAGTAATGTATAAGGCATCAACTGTCATGGCACAATTATGAAAGAAAAGGAAAAAAAGAAAAATCACTTGAAACAGTATTAAACATAAGTTATTGAGATTGTCGGGATATATAGTGGCGTCCCTATATAGGGGGGTGTCCCAGTATTGGGTTGTGTCCCTATATAGGGGGGTATTCGTATGTCTGTTCTTGCAACCATCTGTATATCACACTTGCATTAAAACTAAAATAAATAAGAGACATTCTACACACAAGGTATTCATGTACAACAGAATAAATTCATATTGCATTTCAAAAATTGTGCTATAGTGTAAAAAGCTTTATGAAACAATAAACAAACTACCATGGCGCTGCTTTAAAGCAACTACATTTCTTTTAAAAGAGTTTTCAACAAATCCATCTGCACTAATCTTTTAAAAACGGATACACTTTAGTTTTAGCATCCAATAACTTATAGATATAGACATGTGCTGATGATTATTATGAATCTCAGTCACAAGGGAATATAGTGGAGGCAGTCAGCACACTTCTTATTTTTCCATAAATCTGGAGTACAGCTTATCCAATTTTCATGAAACTTAGTTTTAACATTATTTAGCATTATTATGAGTTTCAGAGTCAAAAGTTTTATGGAGGAATCTGTTCGTCCATCTGTCTATCTGTATGGCACACAATCATTTCTGCATATACTGTACTTGCTTTGAAACATTTCATTTCATGTTGGTGTTGTATACTATTCTGTACATACTGTTGATATTCGTCATGGCCATTGGCTTTTACATTACAATGAAGTCATTTACAGTCATTGTGGGGGATGTATGTTATTCATAATACAGCATCTATCCTCTTTTGATAGACCTGGGGCTATGCATTTGAATTATGCTTAAATAGTTATATTGATGTGGAACAGTTTGCATGCTGATAGAGACAGATGGTAATAATAGGTTTTGATATTTCAGTGCAAGATATTTGACTTGATTCCTAACCTTTTTCTTTTGTGTGTCGATATTGTCTCCTCTGTGAGTAAATCTTCAGAAATGATAAGCCACAAACACATGGATATGACTGGACCCCTTTGATATAACATGTAACAAAAATTGAAATATACATTAGCTAATTAAATTCTGCATAAAAAACATCATTCTCATATTTCAGTGGCCCAAGCTTTTACTGCTGGTCCAGATGTAGGCTTTAAAAACCTAAAAAGTACATTTTGTACCTGGATTAAGCTCTTTTGAAGTTTATGTCTTCAGATGGTCCTTTAGTACAAAATGCATTCAAAACCCCCATTTTGAGGTTAACTGGCCTTGCTTGTTATAGACCACCAACAGCCAAAGAGGATCTTTGGCATTTTTATAGAACTAAGTTGCAGCACCAAGTAGCTAGGGATATATAATTTAACCAGGGTTACAGAGACTGTCCAGTCCCCTGTGGCCAATTAAAACATACCTGAATGAAAAGTGCAATTAGGGCAAATAGTCAATCCTAGCTTCCCATACGGAAAAAAAGAAATACAATAATAAAAATATATTTTTAAAACATATAGTGAAATATATTGAAATGCATTGTAAAAGTATATAATTGTATACATTTAAATATATTTTTAGACATACATTAACACACACACACACACACACACACACACACATATATATATATATATATATATATATATATATATATATATATATATATATATATATATATATATATAAACAAAATATAAGGGAACATATTTCAAAACATGCTTCCAGATATTTTTAGAACATTTTGATTTATATTATAATATTTTCTAACATTTCACAACTGCTACACATCCAGTACAACTAGAATTAATGATAGATTCAACAGAGATAAATCAATTAAGTTTTATTCAGCCTACAGCGACAGCAACAGAACAGAACACAGGTCAGGGCATCTAACACACAGTGGGGAGAGACAAGGGGACACACTAAACGACTCACAAACACTATATGGTAACAGATCACACTTACCCCAGACAGGACAGGACCGTGGTACACAAAATGGGAAACAATAACACAACGGGAAAAAATAACACAAGGGTTAACGTCCGAAAAGGGGAGTCAATCTGTCCTTCAGAGTCGATAGAAAGTCCAATTGCTCTGTCCCAGCATGCCATGCTCCTGCCATATGCTAATTAGGTCCCTGATTCCTTGTACTGTGAGGTGATGTAATTTATAAAGATGTTTTGTGTTAAGACAATAATGACTTGTGTGTGATAACATAAAGTGTTAAACTTCTTCAGAAAATGGTAAATACATATTAATAAGAAGTGAAAACTGCAATATACGCGTGTTCCTTTGCTTTCCTATTTTAGTAAAATATAATGTCTAATAAGGAATTATATTTAAGCCTGGGATAACATTTAAGAATTACTAAAATACACTAAAGAAAATGTGTATGTTACAGAAATAGCGTGGTCACGCCATAGCATGCAAAGCTGCATTTTTTAAATAATGTATTGCAATATATTTTAATGAAATTAAAAATATATTTTAGTGTTCTGCCATCTATATAATATATCTTGTATTCTTGTAGGAATGTACTGCAATCAAAATTGTTTCTGAAATGAGAATATATTAAAAAATATATTGCACTATACAGCATATATTTAAGAAAGAAATGACAATGTATTGCCATGTATTTCTATTGCTTTGACATATACTGCAATATATTATTTTTCCGTATAATAATAATAATAATAATAATAATAATAATAATAATAATAATAATAATAATAATAATAATAATAAACATACATTACTTGTATCCTGGGGCAAACAGATCAAAGCTGAACACAATCTGGCAAATAACCTAATTTTAATCAGTTTTAAAACAATTAGATTGTATACAGCTGTCTCTATCAGAGAAAAAAAGACAGCTTAATGTAGATTAAGAAAAGAGGACTTTGAAGTGAGCCAGGCAGGAGCCCACAGTATATCTGCCGTGATTATTATCTGTCTCTCCCTAAAGGGTGACTTGGTGCCAAGGGCTTTTTCCTCCAAGCTGGTTAAGGTAGATAGAGAAGTTGAGGCCTTTGTAAGTTACAGAATGCCTTCCCACTCACAGGCCTCAGCTGTCTCTTCCCTTTACTGATGTTAATGTGTGAGGAAAAGCAGATGTAGCCCTTTTTACTGGTTAACTACAGCAGGGGTAAGGCTTAGTGTTTTATCGTGCCCCATCATTATTTCTTTAATAGTGGAGACAATCCATGACATAGTCTTGTAGTAAAAAAAAAAAAACAACGTTGTAATAATACCAACTGACTGTAAAAATACTCAAATTTGTTGTCCTTATTACACACACAAGTGCAATTTTTAGCACTTTAATTACCAGTATATTTTATATTATACATCAATAAGCCTTCATAGATGCCATTTTGAGTTAATAAATTAAGCTGCACCAATTACACATATTCTAATTGATTAACTTGCTTAACTAAATATACAATATGGCAGGGATCTGTATTTGTTTAGTGAACACCATTTCATAAATAGAAATCATATAATAAATGACCCCTGTTCCCTTTAAAAATATGTATCATACATAGCCAGTAAATTACCATTACATGAATCGTACCAGTGTCAGTGTTTGGAAACAGAGCCCAAAGAGTTAAACATATAAAGTAGACTTGCTTATATAATTAATGCTGAACAGGAAAACAATATGATTATCTTATTTTTCTGTCTGCTGGCTAAATTTATGAGGGTCTTGTTCAAACAGCTGTTGTGGGTATGAGACATAGCAGCTGCTGGGAAAATAATGTTGCCTTTATTTAAACCAGTTTTAATCCAATTAAAGGCATTGCATGATAGTAAAATGTCTGATAACTGATAAAAATGAAAAGCAATTATGTAAAAATGTACATAATTTGTATTTCTGCATGCAATGTTTGGATTTTATAAAGCATGTGTACAACTCTGTCATTGTAATAGTCGTGTGTGATATGTATTTACAGTCTAATGTATGCAAAAAACACCAAGTCTTATTGCCACTTGTGGTTTAATTTTTACATTTCAGACCTGGTAAAATGAAAGAAAGAAAGAAAGAAAGAAAAAAAGAAAGAAAACTACATTTCCCAGGATTCCTTGCTGTGTTCTATACATCACAGAGCTGTTGGAAGCAGTGCAAGACTAGGGAGGCACTTGCACCTGGGTGGCAGAACAGCTTTCCTTGTTGCAGCCCTGCTTTCAAGATTTATGAGAACCATTACAATACAGACCTATTGAAGATATGTCAATGGGCATGTTTAATCCATACCCCTTTCAAACACATTTAGCTTGGAATGCTGTTTGCTACCTTCCCTTTGACAAACATTATTCAAGTGCCAATATTGTATTGTAGCAAATTACTGTATACATCTAAACTGGATGAGTACTGTATGGAGAACATCTTGTTCTCTATTTAGGTTTAGTGACAGTCACCATATAGCTATTATGAATAAACCCATTACTTGTTCAATTAGAGCAGTCCATTTAGAAGCACTCTACTGCTTACCAAGCAAAACACTCAGTACTCCTCGTACTTTATTAGTGTAGATTAAAAGCTGAGCTGCATAACCTCTCAGACAGGTTGAAATCACACTGCTGTAAATTATTAGAACCCTCTCTGTGGGCAATCGAAATAATTAACTGCAGTTCCACTGCTCGGGCGCACTTGTTTGTAAACCTTAGTCTGAAACAAATTAGAGAGATCCAGGCAGCTCCCTAGTCCAAAAAAAGATTTAAATCAAAGGGGATGACAAGAAGGAAATGCATTTTAGTTGAAAAACGTTTGTGTCTGAAGGATTTGTATGTATACATACTGCACTCCTGGGCATTCTATATAGAACCATATGGTTTCTTTAGGATTTCTTAGGAACCCTTATTACCCCTGTGGGGAGGGGGGGCTCAGTTCCTCCGCAGAGGGGATATAGTTAACGCACATGCTTGTCTGTCACAAGTTTTTTTGTTGGGACTCTGACAGGTTAGGATAAGGAAAACATGGGTCCAATTTTGTACAGGACAAAGACACATTTTGTAGAGGAACAAAATCATTTTCATGGCATAAAAGTTGCAAGAAAATGATTAGAACAATAATTGTACTGCTTCTGCTTGAAACAGCAATGTTTATTGCTACTTTTATTTTTATTTTTTTTGGCCATTACAATCGGCCTTTTCCTTTGCACTTTTTTTTTTTTTTTTTTTTTTCAAAATAGGCACCACTCTACAGAAACACTCTGAAATTGAGATGTATGTTATATGCACCACTCTAAACACTCTGAAATTGAGATGTATGTTATTCTACTGTTAATAAATGTCATGGTGTCCTGCTTTGTGATGCTACTGACACACCCTAAGTTTATTTATTGAAGTTTTTTCTGCCTGGTTTAAAAAATGTTAATTTTGTGATACTACGGTTGGGGTCGTTAAAAATATCACATAAATGTTTTCCCTAAAGCTGTAGTTGAATATTTTTTGATTTATGCATTTATTTACAGTATTGGAGGGCTTTTGTATACTACTTTGGAACAGAAGACCCCATGCCTTAATCACTTCATGCATGCTGTTTCTCACTTTCTAATTATGGCTTGTGCCACATGCTCTGTGAAATAGTTCTCACCTAATTACTTTGCATGAAGTTCAAAGAACTATGCAATGGATCATTTGATGCATCTTTACTTTTTGTATGACAGAGAAACAAGCAGAGGCTGGGAAATTCTGGTTTAGATTATATAACATAATACAAAACAGTAATAATAATAATAAAAAAAAACCCTGCTGATTCTATATGTACTTTTCAAGTTTGAATTTATGCTATTTCTTAATGATTCAGAGATGTTTACTTATCTATGGGTCTTTATGATACTATAATCTCAACTTATTTAAGTTTCATCATAACTATCTTTAGCAAGAAGGTATTTTATTCTCAGAATAACACTGTTTTTTTTTTTCTGTTAAATTGCATACTTTTGTGTGAATGACCCCTCAACTAATACATATCATACTGGACATAACGAAAGCCAAGCAATCATTTAAAACATCACTTGTTCCAGTCATATTACTATGTACAGGTCATTTATAATGTTGCTTACTATAACCAGGCAGTGATTGACCTATCAATGGTAAAGCCAAAGATATGCCAGTGAGCAGTCACTTAAACAGGAAGTACATTTTAGAGCCAAGCATAGTGCTAGATTGTCAGAGTTTATTTGGAGCCTGCCCAGCTGGAGAGCAAGACATTGGTATTAGGTTGACACCAACCTGCATTCATTTCATTATCTGATAATTAAATCTTAGGAATCCTGCCTGTATTCATCAGGAGGATGTCAGAGTTGCTCTATAAAGGATGTTTTGTGAGCAGTTAGTTTGCAAAAGCCTGTTAAGGATGTTGGATGTCAACTGGCAATCAACCAGGATAGCTGCATAAAATGCAGCATCACCTTTTCATCTGGGTTAGGTTCACAGGTAGGGGTGTAAGACAAGTGTACATCCATACATCCATAGATCCATTAATACATACATACATACATACATACATACATTTTTTGTTTGTTTGTTTGTTTGTTTTTTATAGAGTGTAAACCATGGTGCTTTAAATTTCATAACGTTTGTTTTGACATGATTCAAAATGTCTGTTTATTCACATATAGCTGACTCTTAATTGCCAATCACACTTTACATCATAATGGCAAGGATCTGTCTATGACTCTCATTATACTTCAACTTGCAACACTGGTTGATAGATATCTAACTATTCAGTAAAGGCAGGGGGACAGTGGAACTGGAGTTCTTTATTGGGAGTTAATTCATATGTATTCAGATAATGTGGATAGTTACTAACATATGATCTAAAGGAAGCCCACTGCATGCCAAATGCAGCAGTTACACGCATTTATTTTTCCTGGCACTGTTCCAGGTGTCAATCCAGTCATACAGAGGGCAGTACCAACATCTATCAAAAGCTACTATTAAAGTACGTTTTGGAGTTTCAAATAGATCCATTTCTGCATAGATCTTATTTCACCAAAAATACCAATTCAGTTTGTGTTATGCTTTAAGATCTATTCACTCATAAGAACATAAGAAGAACATAAGAAAGTTTACAAACAAGAGGAGGCCATTCGGCCCATCTTGCTCGTTTGGTTGTTAGTAGCTTATTGATCCCAAAATCTCATCAAGCAGCTTCTTGAAGGATCCCAGGGTGTCAGCTTCAACAACATTACTGGGGAGTTGATTCCAGACCCTCACAATTCTCTGTGTAAAAAAGTGTCTCCTATTTTCTGTTCTGAATGCCCCTTTTTCTAAACTCCATTTGTGACCCCTGGTCCTTGTTTCTTTTTTCAGGCTGAAAAAGTCCCTTGGGTCGACACTGTCAATACCTTTTAGAATTTTGAATGCTTGAATTAGGTCGCCACGTAGTCTTCTTTGTTCAAGACTGAACAGATTCAATTCTTTTAGCCTGTCTGCATATGACATGCCTTTTAAGCCCGGAATAATTCTGGTCGCTCTTCTTTGCACTCTTTCTAGAGCAGCAATATCTTTTTTATAGCGAGGTGACCAGAACTGCACACAATATTCAAGATGAGGTCTTACAAGTGCATTGTACAGTTTTAACATTACTTCCCTTGATTTAAATTCAACACTTTTCACAATGTATCCGAGCATCTTGTTAGCCTTTTTTATAGCTTCCCCACATTGCCTAGATGAAGACATTTCTGAGTCAACAAAAACTCCTAGGTTTTTTTCATAGATTCCTTCTCCAATTTCAATATCTCCCATATGATATTTATAATGTACATTTTTATTTCCTGCGTGCAGTACCTTACACTTTTCTCTATTAAATGTCATTTGCCATGTGTCTGCCCAGTTCTGAATCTTGTCTAGATCATTTTGAATGACCTTTGCTGCTGCAACAGTGTTTGCCACTCCTCCTACTTTTGTGTCGTCTGCAAATTTAACAAGTTTGCTTACTATACCAGAATCTAAATCATTAATGTAGATTAGGAATAGCAGAGGACCTAATACTGATCCCTGTGGTACACCGCTGGTTACCACACTCCATTCTGAGGTTTTTCCTCTAATCAGTACTTTCTGTTTTCTACATGTTAACCACTCCCTAATCCATGTACATGCGTTTCCTTGAATCCCAACTGCGTTCAGTTTGAGAATTAATCTTTTGTGCGGGACTTTGTCAAAAGCTTTCTGGAAATCTAAATAAACCATGTCATATGCTTTGCAATTATCCATTATCGATGTTGCATCCTCAAAAAAATCAAGCAAGTTAGTTAGGCACGATCTCCCTTTCCTAAAACCATGTTGACTGTCTCCCAGTACCCTGTTACCATATAGGTAATTTTCCATTTTGGATCTTATTATAGTTTCCATAAGTTTGCATATAATAGAAGTCAGGCTTACTGGTCTGTAGTTACCTGGTTCAGTTTTGTTTCCCTTTTTGTGGATCGGTATTACGTTTGCAATTTTCCAGTCTGTCGGTACCACCCCTGTGTCAAGAGACTGCTGCATGATCTTGGTTAGCGGTTTGTAAATTACTTCTTTCATTTCTTTGAGTACTACTGGGAGGATCTCATCCGGCCCAGGGGATTTGTTTATTTTAAGAGCTCCTAGTCCCTTTAACACTTCTGCCTCAGTTATGCTAAAGTTATTTAAAACTGGATAGGAACTGGATGACATGTGGGGCATGTTGTCAGTATCTTCCTTTGTAAAAACTTGTGAAAAGTAATCATTTAACATATTTGCTATTTTTTTTTCTTCCTCTACGATTTTGCCATTTGTATCTCTTAAACATTTAATCTCCTCTTTGAATGTTCTCTTGCTGTTGTAATATTGGAAAAACATTTTGGAATTGGTTTTAGCTCCCTTAGCAATGTTCATTTCTATTTCTCTCTTGGCCTTTCTAACTTCCTTTTTGACTTGCGTTTGCAGTTCTGTGTACTCTTTCTGCGTACTTTCTTTTTGGTCCTTTTTTAATGCTCTGTAAAGTGCCTTTTTTCGCTGAATATTTTTTTTTTAATTGATCTATTAAACCATTTTGGCAATTTAGTTTTACATTTAGATTTGTCTACTTTAGGGATGTAATTGTTTTGCGCCTCTAATACTACATTTTTGAAGAACAACCATCCTTCTTCTGTGGGTGTTTTCTCTATTTTACTCCAATCTACTTCTGTTAGTCTCTGTTTCATACCTTCATAGTTTGCTTTTCTAAAATTGTAAACCTTAACTTTAGTCTTTACTTTTGGGGATTTAAAAAACACTTCAAATGAGACCATGTTGTGGTCTGAGTTTGCCAGTGGTTCTCTGACCTCTGTTTTAGTTATTCTATCTTCGTTATTTGAAAAGACTAAATCAAGGCATGCCTCCCCTCTAGTGGGTGCCTTCACAAATTGTGTTAGGAAGCAGTCATTTGTCATTTCCACCATTTCTATTTCATCCTTCGCGCTACCCACCGGGTTTTCCCATTTTATTTGGGGGAAGTTGAAATCCCCCATTAGTATGGCTTCTCCTTTGCTACACACATTTCTAATGTCATTGTATAACAGATTATTGTGCTCACCGTCTGAATCTGGCGGTCTATAGCATGCTCCTATTATTATGCCTTTTGAATTTTTGTCTGTTATTCTGACCCATATTGATTCGGTTTTATTTTCTTTGTCCAGGTTTAACACCTGGGCTTCAAGACTGTTTCTTATGTATAGCGCTACCCCTCCTCCTCTTCTGTCCTGCCTGTCTTTCCTATACAGTGTATACCCACAAATATTATATTCGTCCCCATCACTCTCAGACAACCACGTTTCTGTAACACCTATCACATCATAGTTACCTGTTAGTGCAGTAGCTTCAAGTTCTAGAATTTTGTTTCTGATACTTCTAGCATTTAGATAAATACATTTAATGGTTGTCTTACCTGAGTTGTTGTTCTTGTTTTGATGCGGTCTCCCTTCTGTTTTTTTGTTGATTTCTCCCCCCTTCCTTTCTAGTTTAAATGCTTCCCAGTCCTCAAGGATGACAGTTCACTAACCTCCTATTCCAAATTACTTAATGTGGATTTTAGATAAAATCCTAAATTTGATTAGTGGTTAGGTTGCTTGGCTGTCACTGCAAAAAAAAAAAACACAAAAAAGTTTTTTAAAAAAAAGAGGATTAATTGTTTACATTTCAGGCCTACAGCTCATATCCTAAATCATAGAGAGCTGTCAAGTTTAGGAGTCTGGCTTGCCAGCTGGTAGACACAGAAGTGATGTGTTTCAGTTGATTGAGGTAATTATTAACAACCTAACTGTCAGATGACAGCAGGCAAAGAGGGCCTGCCCCAGGGGTCACTGCTGAACCTGGGCAATAAGCTTCTGATTCTACCAGGCCTTTAATACCATTTGCCTCATACATATGAATGTTACTTATTTTCATGTTGTCGCTCCTTTTTACTCCAGTAGTCTAGCTGCAATGTGACCATCAGAACACTGCACAGATTGGGTACCAGGAAGACAAATTATATTTGTATTCTTTAAAACATGGAGGCCAGTGATAATTTTGCTATTGCTAATAAGAGGTGATAATATGGATTAAGAAACCTTGTTTGATGGTTAACTGCTAGGTTAGATTAATTCTGGTTGACATTGAGCTGGACTGTTGCACAGCTTTACATTTCAAAACGCTGTCATGTCATAAATTCTACATAGCAGATGATAACAGGAATACATTTTTACCTCTGTGTGTTTGATTATATAGCTAGTACATAACTACAGTTCCAGGAAGAGACATCTCCCTGTAAACCATACAGTATAAAACAGACATACTGTAAGACTACACTTTTCACAAAGTTCATAACCCTTAACATTTAAAGCTTATCTTTTAACTGCAGCCTGACTGACATCCAAATGAAAGCAAATTAAGTGCAAAATCACTGAAGAACAATTGTCGTCAAATTGCATCATGTTTACAGTGGCATTATAGCTCAACAAGGTTTTAATGTATCCCCCAAAATCCCCTAAATATAGTTAAACAGTTTACACACAGATAAGTAAGCCTGACATCATGAACTGGCCATCTAAGTCCATAATGCCAAGTCTCACATAGTGGAGGACCAGAGAGACTCACTAAAGCAATCAATTGCATTTTTATTTCCCATTTTATTAAATGCATCAAATATAAAATGCATTGTGTCCACTGAAAACAAGTATTTACATCACTATTTGTTATACTATACATCTTAGAAAGTAACCACAAAAACTGCTTTAAAAATATATATGTAATTTATGGGGGTAAAAACACACTTGCTAATCAACTACATCTGCCTTCTACTCTTGGGTTATATTTCAAACAACCACACCAACATAATCAGATTTGTGTTAACTGTTTAGAATGTTTCTTCATCTTTTTATTTATCTGGGATCTCTATCAGCAAACGACAATTTAAACAATGGAAAGTGGCACTTGGCATAAACAAACTCATTGCAACTGTCAAACACATTTCTGCAGGTGCTAGCATCAGGTTCCATTGCTTTCACCTGTTTTGTTGATCAAGCTGTCATCAAATCATTCAGTACTCCCAGATCACTAGCAGGTATTTTAACCTTTATATCAACAGAACAAATTCAAAGCTTAGTATCTTATGTTAATAATAATAATAATAATAATAATAATAATAAATAATAATAATAATAATAATAATAATAATAATTGTATTCAATTTTATATAAACATCCCTTACTCCTTAGACCACTGGATGTGATCCTGAAACATAACAAATATGATACAGTCTGTCAGCATTATTATTTTTGGCGGAGAACATGTTTTTCCAACCAACCTCCAGCATTTCTGCAATTGCAGTGACTTGGTGTGCGGTTTCTATTGTGGCTTGGCAATGTATTTCTCAATCCAGCTGGTCGACTCCACCCACCAGTTGTTTTATGGCTTTTGTATACTTTTGCTCCAGCTCTGTCCAATTTGTAACTTCATTTCAAACTTGTTGACGTTCTGTATATATAATTACATTTATTATTATAATATCAAACAAAATGTACACATAATGTGAAGCAAACATCATTACAGAGCTGCATCGTTATGAATATTTCTATGTATAGCACATGATGTGCCCTATTCACAAAGCTTTAACTCATGAATGATTAAAATACGTCTTTTTTTCAAAGCCTGTTTACAAAGTTTCTACAACATCAGTCTAGAATAGATTTGTGCATGCTGTTCATGCAATCTGGAAGTATCCATTTTCTGAATGACTGCTTATCCATGCATGAAGTTACATGGAACATAAAGGAATTTATTTATGAAAAAAAAGGATTCATATTTGGTGTGGAAATGCCTTGCAAAACCTTTCCTACTACCAGTAATGAGTTTTACCCACTTACCATTTTCCTATGTCATTGATTCTCCCCATGTGTGTGGTATAAATTAAGGGACCTTTTTACATATTTGCCTTTCTCCAAAAAAGTATTACGCCAAGAGTGTGTCTCTCTCCCTTTGAAAGTTCAGGGACCATTGCCAGATAGCAATTAGCGATTTCCTAATTGCCGGATGATGCATTCTGCATGTTTAAATAAATACAGTTAAGAATTACCTCCTGGTTAGTCGTAGCTGATAAGGCCATTTTTGGCTCGTATGAATCCCATACAGTATCCATGAGCAGAGAGTAGCAGAAAACAGGAAACAATAAATCAGAAATTGAAGCACTGATTGTGGTTGCTAATTAGATCAGACTGCTGTTTAACCTCTCTGTCTGTCACTCTAACCTGATTTTTCAACCAACAGGCTTTCTAAATTACTTGCATCATGTACATGCAGAAAATAATAAACTTCAGCTACTATGACTAACAATACAACTGAGTGAAGCGCATTCTGTATAGTGAGGCCCTTTGAGATGTGTCCTGACACTCAACAGATACCTGTTTAGATGGTTATTAATTCACTTACCTTGATGTGCCACACAATTTGCTTTGCCAAAGGCTATAGTTTTCTTGTATTAGAACAGCTTAATTAGATCTGTGAGTTTGCTAAATAGTGTCTCTGCCTGGGGATAGTTACAGGAATCAGGGAGGCCTGGACAAATCATCATATAATACTGTATTGAAAATGAGGGGTTCATTGGTTGTAGCATATAAACATTACAATGCTAGTTTGGTAGCATTGAGACTTGGGTTATATTTTAATATATAATTTGCTCAAAAGAGTCATACAGTATATATTTATGTAGGGACTTGATTGTGTACATTTTATTTTAGCTGATAAACTGTGGGGCAAATGAAACAAAGAACATCAACATTAAGTTAATTTATCAGAAGAAGTTAATGGAATACTGACAAAATATGTTATAACGGTATTTTTAAAATTATTTATTTTGCATATTTCATGTTTAGAATACTTTGATGGAATCTATTAAACTGACAACAACTCACAATTAATAACAGTCTTGAAAAATGGCATTTATTTATGTATTGACGTGATAGTATGATGAGGCAGTGAAAAATGTGACAGCAAATATAGTCTGCAATAATAAAGCATTTCCCCACTAATGCACAATGTTCCCTTGCAAACCTCATTTGATTTGCAAATGTCATATCCATAGTCATATCATTTTGATAGATTAAATTAAAGCTGATATTCATGACCATTTCAAGATGCCAAAAATAGCCTAAAACATGAATATCAAATGTTGTGAATATCAAACAGTATTTAATTCAACGCTCATCAATTGCAGCTTGAATAGCATTTACTCCAGTCACAACCCATTAACTCGACAGTGACATAAATAGTTAAAATGTGTTTGTAAAAGTGATTTGTCCTTTCAAAATTAAAAGATATTTGTTATCTTTGCCTAAGGAAGGTAAACTATGATTTTACAAAGACAACAGCAATATCCATTTTTTGTTTTATTGCTAATACACAGTACTGGTTTTGTTTTGCTGCATACATTAAAACAAAAGTATCAGGTTTACTTAGTAAAAGGAGAAGTGGGGTATTATCTGAGACCCAAAAAACATTAGATAGGCAAATTTGTTTCAGTAAAGCCTTCCTTACATCGAATGTTTAGTGAGCAACGTGGACGAGCAAAAAACTGAATTGTGAACAGTCACACCAGCTGGTCTTTTCAAACTGTATTTTAATAGTTAATGTATCTAAAAACAAAAAGTATGTACATATTTTAGGAGTTTCTCAATCCCAAAAAATTCCCAAACATCAGCTGAAGCAGTCTTTTTTGGAAATGTTTAAAAGTGTTATCAGTTTGGTTAATGTTAATGTGGGAAAACGTGTTCAAGCCAAGTTCAGGTCAGTTCATTAAATGATGAGGTTAGCAAGTTTTTATCTGCTTTCAGTGTAACACATAAACTGTGTGAATGATTACATGAACTGGTATTGTATTTAATGAGTGTTTCTAACTCATTATTGTCTTCTCAGCTATAACTGTGCATCAGTCACTTAGCAGATTGTCTATTTTTTGACCAGCTGCTCCAGTTCTTCCTATCTCATTCTTAATTTCTTAAGGTCTTCTCCTCTAGTCGCCTTCCACCTCATATCTGCCTCTTTCCTGTTTGTATGCTTTCAATTGCTAATTTCCCTAAAATATCCTTGCCAGAAGAGTCTCCTTCATTGCATTAGTTTGCTATTGGCCTAAAGTTAATTTTGTAATTCTATCTGTCAGATCATCAAAATCATCTGGATCTATTGTATTTGTATAATGTAATCATATAAGCCAGAGCCATACAACAGAGTGGATAGCAGCATCTTGTGATGATTTTAGATGGTGATTTCTGGTCTTAACCATCCTGACCCAGTAGTGTAATTTAAATGGGAAGCTTGGGCAGAGTAATTTCACGGTGAAGTGTTCATTGACTTGTTAATAATATCTTGTTAAGTGTAGTATCAATATGATTGGCCTATATTTATACCATTTGTGCCTAGAAAAAATATTATATTCTTGTTGATTGTCACTAAGCTGTGCTTCAAATAAGATTGACAGAACAGACTGCAGAAATCCAATAAGCTTTTCTTATTGGAATAAGGTTTGAATATTTACGTCATTCTTTATTTTAACATTTGCAAAAAAAAAAAAAAAAACCTACCAGTTTGAGTGAATTTGTTCTCAATAGCTGTTATTTTTTTATTTATTTATTTATTTATTTAAATTTTAATTATTAGATCAAATTGTCTCTTAGAATCAGGGGTGAAATTCTCAACAAAAAAAGTGCAGGTAAGTGCAAAAATGAAGACAATTTGAGTGCCAATAAATAAATACTTAAAAATGTACACATATTGGCACACACTACATTTATAAATACAAAATAAGCCCTAAAAAATAACTGATCAATTATGACCAGAAACAGAAACAATATGAGAAAACAGAATTCAAGCAGCACGAATTGTGCTGAATGAAAGCGCATTTGAGAAACGTTGTGCTGAGTGGATGGAATGCAATGCAATGATTGGATGAAAAGCAGATGAAATTAGTCCCGGGATCCAGTATCAGCATCAAAAGAATGGAGTACTGGTGAGTACCGGCAGAATTTCACGCCTGCCTAGAATATATATAAGGGGGGGAGGGTGGGGCTTATATGTAGTTCTGACATTCTATAAGTTTCATAATCAGAATCTTCACAGTCAGTTTATAGCTCAGGTAACAAAAAATCTAAAGTATGTGTTCTCTTTTACAAAGTTTACAAACAAAAATTGGCAATGCCTGATAAAATTAACACTTAGAATGTTTCCAATCTCTTTGTGGCCTTCATCTCAAGGTTAACGCTATAAAAGGTGAACAAGAACAAAAAAACAAACCTTCCTGTCCTTCAACTTGACCTGCCTTCAGCCAGCTTTGGTTAAATACTTTCACGTGTTTATAAGTAATATATCTCATGAGACCTTTAAAACAAGCAAGCAGAAAATCAATACAAAATGTTTAGATTCTTATCGTTTTTTTTCTGCACAACTGGAGACTCAAATTCAAATCCAGCTTGATTTAATAAGCTATATTTCTTCGTTGTCACACCTCATCACTAATTTTATTTTGAAACAAAGTTTTTCAATATAATGGAATTTGCTTTTCAGTCCACATTACCAGGCCTACAGACAGATATTTACAGTGCAAATGCATTTTTCCATACATTTTCTTTAATAACCAAAAGTGTTAATTGTGTTTTATGAAGAAAACAAAATCATACATACTTTAACAGAGTTGCCACCTATGCTCAAGAAAACAGCCTGCTGTTTTTTTTATTGATAAGATGTATGCTATTTTACAGACAACCAGTTTGGCTGAGGGATGATGCCTGGTGATATGGATGAGATAATCAAAAACACACATTAACAGAAGCATGAGTAAAGGGAGGTGTGGCAAAGTGCCTGCCCCTGTGTGTATTTTGTGTTATATGTTGTGTGTTAATGTTGCTGTATAGTCATTAGTACAAGGGATATAAACGGGGCTGTGTAACACGAGTGTTTAAAATGTATATTTGTATTTAGGCACGACGATTGCACAGCACTTCACGTGCAAGTAAAACGTAATAATATGTGAGTATGGGGAATTGCACTTTATTAATTCACGTGCAGTTGTACCGCAACTCCAATTGAACGATTGATTAGCAATCAAGTCTCGGTACAGCTGCATAAAAGCTACATGTTTTTACCCACTCGGGGTTTGGTGTTCGGTGAGTGGAGAACGGGATTGAATAATAAATAATAAAATAATAATGTAGTTAAAATATTTGCTCACCGTGTTTTGTGTAGTGTTAGTCCATTTTGTTTTGGCAAATGTGCCGTGTCCTGTGTTTTTGTGTTTGTTACAACTGTTTATTTTCTGGCTATCTGTTCATTTATTAAATGCTGAGCGAAACCATTCGCTTAGCTCCACCAAACTCCACCTCTCTCTTGTTGTTTGTTTCCTGTTTCTGGTCTGATGTCACCCACTCCGGCCGTCTTTGTGACAGGAGGCTACAAGAGGGATTTAAACTTGTGGATGGGCTCTGTCCAAGGAACTACTGACTTGTTTCCCCCATTTGTTCAGTTGTCTTTGACAACTATTGTTGTCCCTTCAGAACAAAGTTGGTAACATCTTCAAGCAGAATTCCCAATCAAGTACAAACCCCTTTCATGTAGATGTAATTGATAATGTTTTCTAGATGCCATTTGGATTCTGTACCAGAAGGTCAATTCTCTCAATCTTATTCTGCAAAAATGTAATATCCAAGGTCTCACTTGTTCTTTGACATCATAAGGTTACTCTCTCTTAACAAATACATTCTGTAGAAGAGTGCCCTCTATGTGAAATAAAGTTATCTTTTGTCTGGTCAAGATGTTTTTAGATGATGATACAGAAAATGTGTAAAAATGTGTCAAAGAGTAAACTAATTTCCCATGTATTCTCTATGTGTAAATCATAAGATACAGTACTGTATATACATCCTTAGGTACTCAGAACTGACTTGAAAGCTTAGATCTCTCAATCAAAAACCAAGATATAGACAGCATGGCATTCCATCTGCCAACATCAGACAACATAGGGAGATTTAAATTTACCTGGCTTCATTATTATTGACTACCACTGGGGGTAAGGGCCAATCTCTGCTTCATTTTCTAACTGCCTGAAACTTTTAATTTTTTACACCACAAATTATTTTACAGAATGTCGCAGGTCAGACCTTTTTGCTAATTACTTTTAATTAAGTAATGATTGAATTAATGGCACACCGTTTTCCAACAATTTGAGCACCTGTACTGTATATAAAGAGGTCACTTGGTAAATCAAGACTGTTTGCTGTGGTGGCTTTGCTTGGGTCTCCCTGCTACTATTGACGGGTGAACAGTGAAACAAGAGATGATTTGATCAGTCCGGTTCACCCGAATACATGGCATTTATATAGGTTTAATAGAAGACTACAAGCTAACAAATCTGAGTGTAACCCTTTGGGTTAAAAAGAGAATTGTAATGACAAATATATATTGTGTTTGTGGAGTTCTGTTTTCAGCCTCCCCCAGATCACACTGCCCCCTGGTGTTTGTGTGTGTGTGTGTGTGTGTGTTGTTCAAGTTATTTATGATTTGGTTTTGAGCACATTTAGGATTTGTTGGCACTTAGTTTATTAATTACTGTTTGGTTGTATTTTGTTTATTTGTATTGAAACACTTATTTTGTATTTCTTCCTTTTGAACACTTTCTTCTCCAGGTGCTGGTGACATATGGGAGAGGCTATCCTGACTTCATTGTGACAACCTACTGTAGCATATAATGACTGCTGTTAGTTAGCAACGAAGATACCTGTAATAAAACACAAATGTTTCCTTTCCATTCTTTTGTCTGAATTCATTGTTGTCTTTAAATAAATGACACCTTGCCTATATTAGGTAAGGTTTAAACCATATGCACATTTTCCTTTATTCTTTCATTTGGTTGAAAGGTACAAGTGGGTGTCATCATCTATGGAAGATATTTCAACTTGGAAATTTTCCTTACTCCTGGTATAATTATGGGGTGGCATCATTAACAAAAATAGCCCTAGTGAGAGGGGCACCAACAAGATTTCTACTAGGGAAAGTGTTAGGACATTTTCATCACAACTTTTACAGGAGATTGTACTCCTCTTGGCATTTTACCCACTTTCAGAAAAGACATGTATTTAAGTGTTTATTCTGTATGCATCCTTGGGTATGATTTGGTCCTGGTGCTAGTGAAATGTATTTAAAGGAAAAATTCCAAACATTTCTCAGATTTTTTAAATTAATTTATCTCTCTTTACCTACACAGAAGTCAGCTGTAAATCCTTGCAGATCACAACATCACAAGGCAATAGAACAGAGTTCAAAGGTGAAAGCAAACACCTGAATTGAGTTGTCAGTAACAGACCACGGAAAACCCTGGTTTTCATTTAGACTGCTTCTTCAAAAAGCGCTTGTGTAAGACTGTGAAAGCTCCTTAATAGACATTGTTATTACATAAATCTCAGCTGTCACAATAAAGGCTTGCAATGAATTATTTCCTGCCACTAAGGAGAAAAAAATAACTTAACAATCTTGAATCATTATGGCTACAAACGCCTCTTGATGAAAGCCCCACTGGCAAATATGGCTTCCATTTGCATTTCTGTTTTTAGGGTGGGTGGTGGAGGAGTGGTGGTGGTATTTGTCTGTGCCAGAAGTTCAGGTGTGCCAGCTATGAATTTGTCTTTTGGATAAAAGCTTGGCAAGCAAGCTCAATATTTTGAATTATTTTATTGTTGCCTTTTAAGATTATTGTCAAGAAATACCTAATCTAATTTTCAAGTCAATTAGACACTGGAACTGATGAGGTGTTGGCCCCGCTCTGGTTCACCCCAGCAGTCCTTGCATTATTGTCAACTTTGGTGAGTTCCTTACATCCAACTCCGCTTCTGGGCATTTGGTGTTCACATGTTTCCCCACAGCACACCAGTGATACTTAAATGCTGAAGTCCAAGTGCAAGGGGAGTAATAATGTTTCTATTGTGACTAAAGGATTGCAATTCTCATTTGAAAATTGGCGTTAAGCTTTTTCAGTATTACAATTAATCAGCATGTCCTTTCTAGTTGCATGTTAAATAAATAAAGAAAAAAAAAGATAAACATTTGTTGTATTTTGACCTAGTTTATTGGACATTGAATTTAATATTTATTTGTTTAGGTGGTGTAAGTTTATTTTCATATTAAATTCAAGTTTATTTTTCAATAAATGATTACATCTACCAGAAATTGAACAGAAGTGCTGGTTAAATACCAGATTATTACTTTAGGCTAATTCTGATAGCTAGTTCTTGTATACAATAGTAAAACAACAATGGGAAATAAAATCTGGCAGTGGAGCAAAGTGTTAACCCTACATTTTTTACGGTATTTGTAAAACATTTAATATCACTTAAACACCTGTATTGATACAAATCTGTATTCTTTATATTGTAGTACTAAAAGAGAAACTTATAATTGAATGTTTAAAGTTACGGGATGTTATTGACGCTGTAGCCTATTATATACTGTTAAAAAAAAAACTAAATAAAAAAGTATACTGCATTGAAACAAAAAATAAAAATTACCACAAACATTAAATTTTTCCATTATTTTAAAATGTATGTTAACATTATACATATACAAAACACACACACACACACACACACACACACACACACACACACACACACACACACACACACACATGGATATCCTTGTCCCTTTGCTTATACAGTAACAGAACCACAACAAAGCCACTTTCTCTTATGAGTTATACATACAGGTAGCAGAAAAAAAGAGGACAGAGCTAACATATTACATTATGAACTTCCAAATAATCCAGCCTGTATTAATAATTACAATTTGTTTTAAGCAATTATACTTAATCTTACATTTTACAACATTTAAATCATCCTTTGTACATTTGTAAGATCTGACAAGATTAGCAGTACATGATCTTCTGCTCTTTTCCTAGTGAAGTCACTGCTAGTTCATTCTTCTGTAGTCTGGATCACCAGTTACCAATGATTGGTGTTTGGAATATTTTAACCCCAGTGCCCTGAGTCCTTGCTGAATTGCTGAGACTGGTAGTAGATTAGAGCTGAGAGAGGTGCCAGTGTTATCTGTGTTAGTGTAGCAAAGGTTACACTACACTAACAAGAATGTCCCTTGTCATGCAAGACAAAATCCAGCTGTTGGTTCCAAGGCTTTCGCTTACTCAGAAGGTTCCCCTTAATGCAGGGGTGTCTCTTGAGATTAAATATTCTAACTAGCTCCTTCCACCTCTAAAGAAAGTGGGCAGTCTCATAAGTTTACAATTGACCTTTGCCTGTTGCTTCTCAGCAGTTGCTACATAAGAAAAAATTTACATTTTCTTTACCATTTTGAATTGCATGATGTGCACTGCATATTTCAGAAAAAAAAAAAAAAAATTAAAAACACACACACACACACACACACACACACACACACACACACACACACACACACACACACACACACACACACACACACACACACACATTCACCTTGTATATCACATACCTGGGTTTTGAAGTTTTGCAATTCGAGAGGCTACATTTTATCATGTGCTATAATGTTGTCACATATTGCTCTATGATGTAAGACACAAATATACACTGTGTAATAAACTATTAAAACAAATCTTGATTGCATCTTTGATCAGAGGTGTTTTCTTAGCTCAATGACTATGAATATTATAACTTCTTAAGTACCTCTCAGCCCATGAAACTACAAACTTGTCTCATACACAAACAAACCATTTATAAAAAATTTGTAAAGGAAATTAGTCAAAAAATTCTGAGTGTCTTTAAAGACTTTAAAAACTTCTAGTCAAAACATTTAGCAGGGATTATTTCTTTTTTATATTGAGTGTTTCATAATTATGGATCACATCCATTTATCAAATGACACTGACAATATAAATTTTCCAATATATTTTTTCACACTACAGGACATATTATTTTATAGAATATGATAAAGTCATAACATGTTTTAAATATGATTGATAACAAAAAGCTAATCAGTTCAAGATATTATACAGCCTCACTACATTTCAACACTAATGTGAAGGCAAATAATTAATTACAAACATGATCTTTTTTTTTTTTTCTTATTTCCTCTGGAAACAAATTCATATAACATTGTTGCCTTGGTTTTTGTTTCCACATCAGTACTCGTTGCTATGAAGTCTCTCTATAAATGTCTTGTGTTTCTGATTCAATACGATTTTTTCCCTAGACTTTTCTATATAATTTAGTCTATTTTCAACACGTGACCTAACTTTATAAGAAATTATATACTTGGATGAGGATACTGTATATTTAATGGAAGAAAACATTGTATTAAAATAATTATTGGTAAATTAATTATAGGGTTATAATGAGAAATTTCAATCAGTACCACATAGCAATACACCTTTAGATCATAATTGTTTTTCATTTTCTGGTAGTCACATGGCTCAGGTTTTTTTTTACTATTATGCTGTCACTTACTTGATCATAGTGAAGATTGTTTAGACTGTTTAGCTCTTCACTTTAATTCACCCTGGCTCCATAATGACGTGTTTAAATGGCTATCAATGGAAAATCCAAATTTTCCAGAAGGACTTAAAACAACAGGAGCCCTGGTGATCTGAAGTGATCTCCTCTTAAGGTTAATTGCCTCCTAGTATTTAAGCAGCAGTCTTTGCATAATACTTTCCATTTTGGGGCCCTTTACTTTTCTATGAGTTGACAACAGATGTTTTATATTGTTATTTATTTTTTTTTTTTCAATAAATAAATAAGTTTTCTGTAAGCATGTTAGATGTGTAACAAAAAAATCTTGTATAAGCTTTGGCTGACAACCAAAAATTGCATAGATCATTTTTAGAATAAAATTTATTGCAGAATTACACATTTATTCCTGATCAACAAAGTGAATAAAATACTATACATGTAATTATGTTGAGGTGTTTAAATTAACGTGCTAATTATAGGTATTTTACAAGGCTGCATTCCACAAATGTATGTGTGCGTATATATTGTTGGTCTGAGTACATTAATTTGATTTATTTTAAATTTGATCTATAAAATAAATATTCCCAATAAAAAAGGATACTTAATAATCAACCATCAAATGTTAAACATAAAAAGACAGTTGAATAGGAATGTATGTTTGTGTTGCCATTTAACAGTTCGCTAATACAAACAGCAACCTCTACTGATTTAATTAATCCATAAATCTAATTTTACCCATGGTAATTAGGATTTGTACTGTATGTTTCCACACAATATGCCATTGTGCTGACTCAAAGGCTGGCTTTTTACCAAATAACTGGTAGAGTTCATCATTCCTAAGTAATCAGATCACCAAATCACCAAGGACCATATTGAAATGTTGAGGCATTTAATCTTTTGAAGAGAATAATTCTCCCACCCATCCATAAGCAAGACTGTTAGCCATACTTTAAAAAACTCCTTGCACTTAAATGTGTGTGTGTAACAATAAATAAAAACCAACAATGTGTTGCATGTAGACCTTACTAGACCTGTTGCCTTTTTACAGTGTTACAATAAATGATCTCAGTTAAGAAGTATGTAGTTGTAATGTGCATGAACTTATATAGTTCCAGTGTGTGCAGACAGTACTGCAACTCAGTGGATGCAACACATATTTAGAGTGATCTTTCAGGAAGGTCCAAAAGACTCTATCTTAAGTGAGTTGTTATTCAGATTGCACACTAAGTAGAAAAATAGTACAGGGTTATTGCTTCTTAGATAAATACAAAAAATGGTGTATATTTTTGTGCTATTTATTTTGGCACGGCAAAAAAAATAAATAAAAAAAAAAAAAAAGTGTTTGTATGTGTGAAACATTAACATCAATATCCTTTCTTATCTTAATGGTACCATGCTGACCTTAGTTCTAAAGTAAATGTATTGGTTGCAGAGTAAAGCAATGATACATGATACTTAAATACACATGAAATGGAATTCCTGAACTTGAAACCTGTTATAACTGCTGGTGGGATGCATACATACAAGTCCTGCTTATTGGCAATGAATCACTTGAGCTTTGTAGGTTACTATAG
Organism: Polyodon spathula; assembly: GCF_017654505.1. Lineage (NCBI taxonomy): Eukaryota > Metazoa > Chordata > Actinopteri > Acipenseriformes > Polyodontidae > Polyodon > Polyodon spathula. The sequence goes on along the minus strand of NC_054535.1, from coordinate 46,999,404 downwards.
AACAGACTGCTATAAGACGGGGAGCTGCTTCAGTTCAATTTATTCCACATCAAATTTAGAAAGGAAAAGCAACTTTATATGGCCATTTCTATGTTTAACTTTTTTTCAGAGTAAACTGTTCATTGCTCTGTTTCTTCTATAAAACAGTATGATAATAATAATAATAATAATATAATAATAATAATAATAATAATAATAATAATAATAATAATAATAATACATTAGACCCACATTATAATAAAAATACTTGTGATTTTTTTCTGTATTGCAATTATTTTTTATTCCATCATTATTTGAAAGATTAACCAATTAGCATTTACCTTGAAAAAAAGTTGCTTCGAGTTACACTGCTGCATGTTCCAAAATTGTAAAATATATTTTAACAGTGTGTAAATGGTGCAAATAGTGTGTTCCTCATCACATCACGTTTTAATAGTTGTCATATTTATTACACATACAAAATGATTAAATAAAGTAATAACAGATCTGAAGAATATTCCATGTTTCTGCAACAATAGAAAGAATAATAAAGAACAATAAAAAGAAGCATTTCTTTCCAGGTGCTTGTACATTTTGAATATTGTTTTTTAATTGATACTTGGATTAGGTGTTCCCCTCAAAAAAAAAAAAAAAAAATAAAATAAAAAAAAAAATATTTGGTGAAACATTAAACATTTTCTGGAAAGGGTCTGATTAATATTTGGAACTGAATATTGAATGGACTACAGCTATTACATAACAAAAATTGTCATTATATTTATTTCAATAGCAGGTCATACATGACATCCCTCAAACTGGAAGCCTTGCTCAAGGGGTGGGGGAGCTTAGTGGGTTTTGCAGTTTCCTTTACCAACGTCTTGAGTTGTGATGGATGAGGCTGGATTAATGTGTTTTCTCTTTGTGGAGGTCGGTAGATGCTACTAAAAGTGAGGGAGTAACAACTGGCAGCCTGCTTCCATTACTGACCCCTTCCTTGATGTGCTGTGCCTTCTTTCCTTAAGGAGCAGAGCGCTTCAGAAACCCCTTCAGCATTCTTTCCCATTCACCTCTATACTTGGTGTTCCTTCAGAGGAAATTATGACAAATGATGGGGGCAGAAATTAACATATATTTACTTGGCGAGTGTTTTGAAATTGTCTATACAATATGTTTATATTTAAAGGTCCAGTACCCCATCTTACATCTTTCAAATTAAAATTAACAAGCAAATTGATAAAGAGGGTTTCTAGCATCATAGGCAATATGTTCTCAGTTAACACCCCATTACTATCAGCACCACACATAAAAATGATCTGAATCAATTCCTCTTTTCACACCCAGAAGAGACAACCACTATTAACAATTTTGTCTGTGAGGGACAGCCTCAATTTAATATGGTTCTCTTTTTATTTTTGCATTCCCAACTTTTTTCTCTGACTGAGAATAACAAGCTACAGGCCTTTCAATCAAAGCCTCAATTACAGGAAATGTTGCATCTATTTGTAGAAACACTTTGATTGAAACTTAGTTATGTAACCTGACACCAGTGTCTGAAACAGCAAACCCTTATTGAAAGGGTTAAGAGACCTATAAATAGCCTAATTAAGTTGTTCAGTATCTTGTATGAGGAACACTATGCTTCAATTAGAATTGCAGAGTTTTTAACAGGTATTCTTCCTCTCTAAAAGCATTGGTGCATTAATTTCCCTTTGCCCTGTCACTTACTCTGTTGGCTCCACTGTGGCTGAAAGTCTAACACACATATTAAGCAAAACTATGTCAGGATGACGTCAGATGGATTTTGTTACATAGCAGATGTATTATTCTAAAGCAAACATTGACATTATTGATGCAGTGACAGCTTACAGCTGACCTGAGAAACACCTTTCTGTAGGTCAAATGATGAGTGTATAATTTGTTTCTAAGCCTTCATACTGCTTTAGTCAACTAATAAGATACATCTCACATCTTTTATACTGGCAGTATCATTGATAATTGTCTCAAATCTTTTTAAAAAGCCCATTGGCTACCACATTAATTTTCGCCAGATACAACGTCAGCACTTTGTTTCTAATTGACAAATGCCAGCCTAATTATTATTACATATGCCACTCATCTGTAATGTGTATCTATTAAAAATTGAAGATATTTCAGATTGAAACATTCAATGAAATGCACCGTCGCATTTTCAACTTCCCAGACATGTGAATATAACAAAGGTGATAAACAAACAATTTAAGAGTGATTAAGAGACCTAGAATTATATTATTAATATATTATTTAATCTAGTGTATAATTAATAAGCACTTGCCCTTTTCTCTTTTTTTAAACAGGACCATGGGATGTCTATTTTAACGTTTTAAACAGCCATTCATCTTAAAACATCTAAATGCTCTATTGTAAAATGTCTAAACGCTGCATTTTACTTTGTGATACTGATAAATTGATAAATGCTGGAAGAATTAATATAATTAAAATGTGTCAGCATTTAAATTATCCATTGTTCATTAAAATCATTTGTCACATACAGTACACTATCTTAAGAACATTATTATTTTACTATCCCATATTTTTCATCTTCAATTATCCCATTAAAGTACAACAGAAACGAATTCCCCTACGTTGCAGCCTAAAATACTGGTCTTGTCATCGACACCAACATTATTGCTTTAGTGCCTAATTGTGGGACTCTTAGTCAAACTTTATCTACAGGGAATGACTCCATTGACATAGCAAGATTCACATGGAGTTTATGTTTGACTATAATTATAACCAATTTTATTAATAACAGGCCATTTTTGATGTCCATGTCAAAACAAGAGTTTTTAAAGCACTAACTATTTCCTAGTTCAAGGGAATTATAGGGACTTTGTATCCTAAATGTCTCAATAATTTAATTATTTTATGATGAAATAATACAATTTCTGAAAACTGAATGAATAATAGGCATGTCAGAACATTTAGAGTTTGTGTGAAAATTGCTTTCTTAAATAACCCCTGCACTGCCAGATCAAATGTTCTGCAGTGATCAAAGCATAGTATTAGATTTCCCAATGTACATAAACATATACTTCTAGACTTGAGGTTTCTACACCATCACATTATGCCCTGATCAGATAAGAAACATGTGGATGGCTGTTGTGCTTAAAGTTGTATATTTTTTGTTGTTTGCTTTACTCGGTACTATGACATTTGTGAAGCTAGTACTAGGAAAGGTAATGTTGATTCATAAATTGCTCTTGACTGTTTCTGGGTCCTGGCTGATAGAACTGAAGGCAGCACCAGTTCTCTGTGAGACCACTTTCACAGTAATTCAAGCTTCCACTCATTGACCTACCAACATGCCTGAACCTGTTAATACATTGCATTGATATCTTAATGTAACCTAATAAATTGTATTGATATCTTTAACAGTTCAGTGGTGCCAAATGGGATTGTGTACAAGTTTAAATCCATTTGAACATTCATTCAACAAACACAATTCAAGGTGTTTAACAAACTCCCTTCTGCTACTATTTATAAATTGACCAATAACAAATACATACGTTTGTTATTGAATCCTCTGGCGTCTACTTCTTCATTTGTAAATGTACATTTTTTATTAGTTCATCTGATGCAAAGTAAATACTATAGTTAAAAACACTGTACAAGAGGATAATTTACACTGTAAAGACATGCAAATGGAAAATGCACTTAAATCCATGTGACCAAATCCAGGAACAGTTACACTTGAGATCTAGGAAGGACTGCAAAACATTGTCGCAAAACTGTAAATCAAAAGAACTTCAAAGAGGAAGACCAATCTTGACGAAAAGGCATTAGCCTAAAATGTAAAATTGGCCAGCATGGGCTTATCTTATGGGATAATGGTAGCCATGCAATAGTAACTGTATCATTATTACAGCCCCAATAAAATGTAACAAAGACGGGTAAAGCTTTGTTTATCTTGGAAAGACATTTACCAATGTATTAACTACGATCTGTTTTCTCACCTGTAATAGGTATAAGAAAGCAATGTCTGATCATTTGAAAAGTTCCAACAAATATATTAAGTGTTTAGGATCCCCCAAGCAAATAATTTTAGACTAATTTAGATTCAAGCCCGAATTCATACACAGGTGGCTGGTGGTGACGTAAGACCTGGAAGAACACAAATTAATGAGGGTGAAAGGGGTTTATTGTAAAATGGAAAATAAAAAGGTTGAATAAAACACAAACCACTGAACAAAACAAATGGTGACCAAAACAAATAGACAGACAAACAAACAGTGGATGAACCCCACAAGAAGTATCATGCGAGTCCTCCCACATGAGTAGCATGTGTTTTGCTTTTTAGTTTTTAATTATTTTCTCCTTCTCTTTTCCATTCTCCACTCCTGAACACACAACCCTGAGTGAGTGACTCTTGCATCTATATACCTGCTGACCCGTTATGTCCCTGCCCGCAAGCTGAGGTCCTCTGACTCAGGCCTGCTTGTTATACCCAGGCAAAAGTGTGTCACACTCAGAGAGTGCTATTTTAGCTTCATGGCTCCGACTCTGTGGAACTCTGTCCCAGCTTTAGTGCGTGCAGCTCCCACAATCGCTCGCTTCAAATCAACTCTCAAGACCCACTTGTTCTATTTTGCTTTTAATGCTCTCTAAGCCTGGTATCTGTTATTAGCTGTTGTCTAAATTGCTATTTCAGGTTTTTTACTCCATCTTATTCATATGATTCTGCTTGACGCACACATCCACAATGTTTAGAATTCACATTCTTCAAATGTGGTTGTCCTGACAGTGTAAATTTTTTGAGTAGTTTAACATTAAAAGAGCATTTTGCCTTACAGATGATTTAGTGTCAATAATACGCTTCTATATGATTCAATGCCATGTTTACTTAAGTGCCTTTATGGAGCTGTGTCTACTGCACTGAACAAGACAGAAACACTAAATATTTGTCTGGAAATCTGTTACCAAGACATCCTTGCAGACATCTCCACATATCATTCTTCAGCACAGGTCAAATGATCTGCTGTCATAGGTCAAAAGCTGTTCTGAAGAATGGATGACCAAGGTCTTATGAGGCCGTTTTGTCTTGGGAAGAGGCTAACCACTTGCAAGTACAAATCAATTGCAGACACAAAGGTTCACGTATAATCAATTACCAGCCTCACACAATCCTATATAAAACAAACAGAAATGTAATTTTGGGAATTTGTACTTGGTTGTTAAAGTCATTTCTTATATTGTATAGAATGTACAGTCATGTTTCCCTGTATGATGAAAAAATGTTGCAGCTGACTATTCTTGTGGAAAAAGAAGTTTAACCACAACTGCATTGTATCAGAAATTATGTATTGTGATGTTTTTAAAGCATAACCATGAAGTTTGAGAATAGGAAAGGGGACCAAACCCCAAACCTACTTCCAATATGTCTTTAGTCTGGGTTGATTTTATTTATTTCCAGAGCACACCATTGTCTGGCGTACACTTTATATGGTGTTGAGGTAGCTGACAGAGCAAAAAGCTATCTCTGGGCTTGTTTATAGTAAGAGGGTTTAGGAGAGACCACTCTTTACTAGTTCCTCCCTGCCGCCCAACTGTAGGCATTCAGACAGTTAGTGGACTCACTGGGCCCTGATAAATCCAAACCCAACAGGCAGATGTAGAGTTGCCTTGATAAGAGCCTTGATTTACTATAACATATTTTCAGTAAAGTGAAGCAGCCAGCCTCAACTAAGTATGCTCTGTTAACACCTCTAGAGCACAACAGGCTTTTAGAACAGCATAACAATATTCACTGCTCTAAACCAGATTCTCCTTGGATATTTGGGCAAAACCAAGACATTTTCTTGTCTTTTAGTTAAACATCTGGTTTGATAAAATTAATGAACACATACATGTATATACAAAATATATATAAAACTATATACAGTATATATAATGCATATTAATAAATTATTAACTTGCTGCTAACAGTGATTAATTGATCTGCATTTTAGATATTAGGTTTCTATAATAGAGGTGCTGTTAATGAGTGTGTTGGTGTACATATTGTTGCTATTATATAATTGACTAGTTAAGTGATAAATGAGTGGTTTTGTGTGCGTGTAGATATTTATAAGAACATAAGAACATAAGAAAGTTTGTAAATGAGAAGAGGAGGCCATTCGGCCCATCTTGCTCGTTTGGTTGTTAGTAGCTTATTGATCCCAGAATCTCATCAAGCAGCTTCTTGAAGGATCACAGGGTGTCAGCTTTAACAACATTACTGGGGAGTTCAACAGTTGTGATCCTTACTTGGCTTTGTGGAGTACTATCAGGGTTTTATCCCCTCGTTTGCCCAGATTGAATCACCATTACACAGATTGTTGGTGGGTGTGGCAGTTCCTGGGAAGAAGACTGCACTAGTAGACTGGACCCCGTCGTGTCAAGCAGCATTCGAACAGCTGAAGAAGTCCCTCCTTGGGTACCCAGTTCTAGCTTATGCAGATTTTTCTTTACCTTTTTGACTATATACCAACACCAGCCTTAGCAGGTTGGGACCCATGTTAGTGCAAGAACAAGAAAGAAAGGAAAGGGTTGTTGCATACTCCAGCTGGAGCTTGCATGCAATGGAACGCAATGATCACAATTATAGGTCATTTATGCTCAAGTCATCAGCTTTAAAATGGGCTGTTACAAATAAAATTCAAGGATTAACTGTGGGAAGTACCGTTCACTGTTTATACAGACAATAACCCATTGGTACACTTAGAAACTGCTAAATTGGGGACAACGGAACAGTGGTGGGCTGCCCAATTGGCCAACTTCCAGTACCAGATTAAATATCGGCCTAGAATCACAAATATTAATGTCGATGTGTTATCTCGGTTGCCAGAAGACCATTTGGGGGCTGCTCAATTAGTAGAAATGGGGTCCCTAGACCATGAAGTGCCTATTAATCAGCCTATTACCCACTGGGAGTATTGGGAAGAGCCCCCCTAGAAAGTGTGGGAACAGCAGGACCCAACCCTTTGGGCGTTGTAATACTGGATGGAAGTGTGGGTATGTCTGGATGTTGAGACACAGAAAGGAGCTCCCCAGACACTGCATCACATCTTACAAGACTGGAACCACCTGACCTTGAAAGATGGTTTGATTGTCTGGCAGAGTACGGATTCCCACTCAGGTGAGTCCCAGATCCAAATTCTAGTTCCGCCAGAACAGTTCCAGAATGGACTGGGAGCAATATCATCAGACAGTGGGCCATCTGAATGGTGAGAAGATACTCTTGGTTATGCAATGCAGTTTCTATTGGCCCAGAATGAATGTGGATGTCTCGACTTTGTCTCAAAGTTGTCCTTCCTGTAACCTGAATAAGACTGGACCATTGGTGAGAGCCCCCCTTCTCTCCATACAGATTAATGCCCCTATGGAAATTGTGGTAATATTGGTAGTATGTGGTAGTATTTGTCCCTAGGTAGAGAAGGAGATGCTCATCCTTATTTTAGCAATGATTTATTTATTTTTTTGTTTTGCTTGGGCGGTACCCACTAAGGACTGAACCGCACAAACAACTGCTATTGTGGCACACCCTGATTAAACTTTTGGATACCCAGAGTGAATCTATTCCAACTGGGGAGCTGGGTTTTACTCCGCCATTATACAGCAGCTGTGCAACCTTTATGGATGTACAAAAAGTAGGACCACTCTGTATTATCCACAGGGGAATGAAGCATGTGAGCGGATGAACCAAACGCTGTATTGTTATTGAGAGGGGGAAGGCGATCAGCACTACAGGGATAAAAAGTCCATGCATATAATAGCACAGTACATGCTAGTACAGGACAAGCTCCCTTCTATGTATTGTTTGGTCACCATACCCACCTCTCAGTGGACTTGACATTGGGGGCCATTCCCCCTTCCTAGGATAAGAATTTAGACCAGTGTATGCAGGGTCATCAAGATAGTTTAACGCATCCCTATGAAAAAGTCAGGAGGCAGGCTCAACTGTGCCAACAGGCAGATACGCGATGAATAGATTGGAACAAAAGCCGATACAATTGTTGCCGGGAGAACGGGTGTTGATACGTAGTATCTGCCATCAGACCCAGGGAAAACTTTCCCATCGTTGGAGTCCAACCCTGTTTCTAGTAGTTGGCCCCCTGAGACCTGGCCACCCTTTATATCATATCAAGCCTGAGGGCCAAAATGGCCCTGAGAAAACTATACACAGGAACAACCTTCATGTGTCTTATTTCAAGCCCATGGTGCTCCCTGTACTTGTAGCCCCCCTCCCCCACCCGACCTTGGAGCCTCCAAGCTGTCAAGAGTATTGGGACTGGGTGAAATTTCAATGGTCGTTGATTCAATGACCTGGCCTGGAGCTCTGATGTAGAGGATAGAGGAGGCTCTGAAGTTAAACCCAGAAATAATAGAGGCACCTGGGGTGGACCTAGAAGGGCCCCCAGAGATCTTGCCAGTATCAGAAGCTTTACCCCTTAGAAGATCCCAGAGAGACGGGATGGGACGGCTACCTGCCAGGTACCTGGATTAAATTAATTTGAGATTCCTCAGGGATGAGTAATGTTAAAGAGGGGATGAATGTCACAAGTGACCAAGGTTAAAGAAAGAAGCACCTGTGAAAGAGGTGACCGGAGAAACTCTCATTACATGGGAAGTACTTTTTTTTTTTTTATAAAAGTTGACAATAGTAACTACTACTTGAAGAGATACCACTTGAACTAAACTGCATAGGAGTGATTGACCTAGTTTGTGTTTATACAAATTGTCATTGTACTGAGAATTGCAACCTAAAGCTTATCTAATTGACTCTTTTCTAAGGGGGATTGCTGGTATTTGCATATAGTAGAGGATATAGTAAAATCAAACCTTTTTGTTGTTAGAACGGGGAAATTGATTTGTATGTAGACATTGGAATACAGTATGAAATACATATTAAATCTCATTTATCCCCATATTTTTTTTTTTGATGAATGTATCTGCAGTTACCCGGGCCGTGGGTTTTGTGGCATCTGGAAGGACTTTGAGACATTTTCAACAGAGAGAGAGCCCGCTCCTTGGTTCTAACAAGTGCTGTGAATCATGTGGGCTTTCAAGTGAAAAGGTTCAGGCCTATTTTGGCTCTGTAAAATCTTTTGGATTCAATAAAAGGGCATGAGTAACAATCGTGAGGGTCATGGCTTGTAGGAACCTATTTGCTTAATGTGCTTGTGGCAGAGCAAAGCTCTGCCCTTTTTAAATTGGCAGGTATGGGGTTAATTTCCCTTAGCTGCCTGGGTTTATTATGTTCAGGTGGCTGGGATGATTAGTTGATTAAGTTAATTAACGATCATTCAGCGCCCAGCCACCTGACATAAAAGGAGGCATCTGCTTCTCATTTAGGAAGAGGGAGCTGAGGAAGCAGGTTGGTGTTTGTGGTTGTTTTGTGATTTTTGAATTTTGATAAATCCAGTGAAGGCATTGCCCAGCCTGGAAACCTTATTTTTGTAAGTTTTGTTTTGTTATCTTTCTATTTGTGTTTAAAGATCTTTATTTTGCCCTTGTGCACTTCTATTTTGTGTTATTTATAATAAAATTAGTATTTTTTTGAACTGCAGACTGTCTCTGGGCCTCTATCCACTCACCAGCCTGTCACATTTGGTGTTAGCAATGGGATAGCGCCACTTAGAGACTCAGAGCAGTATTATTATTATTTTTTTTTTTTTTTTAATTTTTGGGAGAATTATTATTATTTTTTTTTTGGGGGGGATTATGGGAAAGAAGAGCAGACAGCGGCAAAGGCAGGAAAAGTAGCAGCTAAAGAAATGTAAGCTGCTGCAGCCACCGCTGGAGGACCCGGCCAGCCTCTTCCCCTGGTGTTCCTGGTGCGGGAAGGAGGACCATCATTGGAGGTCCTGCCTAGATGTGCCACCGGCAAACTGGTGTGGCCGGTGTGAGGAGAACGGCCACACCTGGGCAGGATGCCCCTACAACCATGCCCAGGAAGAGGTGCAGTATTCACCCCAGGCATCAGGGGCCACCCCACTACTTCCAGCACCACCACCTTCACCACCGTCCCAGGAGATCTGGGACTGGTTGATGGACTCTGAGGCAGACCTCGTCCACGATCTCCCCATAGTTATCAACACGCTGTGGCATCAAGATGGGGAGAGGTGGGAACAGTGGGAGGAACAACACCATCCAGCGTCCTTCCCAGAGGTTGCCCTCATGGTGGTTAATTACCTGGCGGTAGACATGGGAGATGCCCCGGTCACTCCAATAAAGAGCGGTGAGCCGCCTTCCCGAGAGCCAGAGAGGGGTGAGCCGTCTTCCTGAGAGCCAGAGAGGGGTGAGCCGCCTTCCCGAGAGCCAGAGAGGGGTGATCCGCCTTCCCGAGAGAAAGAGAGGGGTGAGCCGCCTTCCCGAGAGCCAGAGAGGGGTGAGCCGCCTTCCCCAGAGCCAGAGAGGGAGGAGCCGGCCCCACTCCGAGAGCCACAGAGGGAGGAGCCGCCGTTCCGAAAGCCAGAGAGGGAGGAGCCGCCGCTCCGAGAGCCAGAGAGGGAGGAGCCGCCGCTCCGAGAGCCAGAGAGGGAGCTGCCGTCGCCGCCTCCGCCACCAGAGGGAGCCGGGTCTACCTTGGAGATCCTGGGCCCCCTCAACTAAATAAGGCTTGGGGGCTCCGACATCAACCCGCCCACCACCACCCACCATAACAGCCCACCCAAGGGACATAATTGGACTCTTGGAGGGAGGGGGGAAGGGTGGAGTTGGCCGAATGCGGCCGGTGTACGTTGTACATGGGGGGAGGTGTGTGGCAGAGCAAATCTCTGCCCTTTTTAAATTGGCAGGGATGGGGTTAATTTCCCCTACCTGCCTGGGTTTATTATGTTCAGGTGGCTGGGGTTGATTAGTTGATTAGGTTAATTAACGAGCAATCAGTGCCCAGCCACCTGACATAAAAGGAGGCCTCTGCTTCCTCATTTAGGAAGAGGGAGTTGAGGAAGCAGGTTGGTGTTTGTGGTTGTTTGTGATTTTTGATTTTTGATTTTTTAAATCCAGTGAAGACATTGCCCAGCCTGGAAACCTTATTTTTGTAAGTTTTTTTTTTTTGTTATCTTTCTATTTGTGTTTAAAGATCTTTATTTTGCCCTTGTGCACTTTTATTTTGTCACATAAAGGGGGATTATTTTAATCATAAAAAACTTTGGACGTCTGTCCAGACAACCCGGAGACAGGTGCTACATTAGTGGTCGGACGGTGTATACGACGTAGATTATTCAAACCAATGGATGAAACACGTATGGTGATGACAAATGTATATACAACGTATGATTATTAATAACTGGGTGACGATTACTCTTTTTTTTTTTATATTATTTATATATATATATATTATATATATATATATATATATATATATATATATATATATATATATATATATATACTAAAAATTATTAACATGCTGCTAACAGTCGTTAATTTATCTGTATTGTAGATATTAGGTTTATATAATAGAGGTGCTGTTAATGAATGTGTTGGTGTATATATTGTAGGTATTATATACTGGTTGGTGGTCCTTCACTGTTCTTCTGGGGGTCAGGTGAGCAGTACGGAATGTACCTGTGGGGAAGGGGAAGAATAAAATTAACAAAAAAATTGTAGAAGTTTGTGATGCATATGCTGCATTAATTTAAAGTTTTACCAAGAAAGTGTAAAACTTACTTAGGCATCTGTAGGCCTATATGTTTGCCATTTAATTGAGGCTTGTAATCATATGTAAAATCATTTAATTATTAATGTCATCTTAAAGTGAGAAGATCAGTTAAGTATATAAATACTTCAATTCTAATTAGGGAATATTTCTGTGTTGTAGTTATATTCTTTGGGTGTCGCCAATCAAATTGTCAATTTATAATCATTTATATGTATATTTTTGTATCTGGCCAATATTCTGAATTAAATATATTTCCAAACACAAGCAGGACAAACTGCTTAAGTGATTGCTTAGTTTAATGGTTAACTAAATACAGGTGTTACTTTCAGCCACTCGTACCCGACCTGATGTAGGACTCTACCTGGAGGTCACTGGTTCGGGTCCAGGCTATTCCACTGCCGACTATGGACAGGAGTTCCCAGGAGGCAGCGCGCAATTAGCCGAGCGCCACCCAGGTGGGGAGGGATTAAGTTGGTCAGGGTGTCCTCGGCTCATCGCACACCAGCGACTCCTGCCTGCAAGCTACCCGGAGCCGCGTGGGCCTCCGACACTGTAGTTCTGAGGTGGTTGCATGGAGGGCCCATAGAGTTAAAAGAAGTGGACTGCTGACGGCACACGTTTCAGAGGACACATGTATCCGTCTTCGTCCCTCCCGAGTCAGTGTGGGGGTGACAGCGGTGAGCCGGGTTGAAATAAAATAATTGGACATTTCAAATTGGGGAGAAAAAATATGAACATTTTTTTTTTTTTAATTAATTGGTGGTGGTTTTGGAGGTTATGAGGATTTTAATAATAAAAATTAAGAAGGCTAAGACTAGGTCCATTTTAATGATGTAAACAGTGATAGATATTATTAAGGCTTCTCTTTTATTATGTATAGTAATCGGTCATACCCGCCCTAATTTATCCGCCAGGATCAATGCCTTCAGCAACATTAGTTTGCTATTGAACAGAGAAGATTATTTCAGAGATTGTAGATTTTACCAAAGTTTTTGTACACTGTGTCATATGTGCTCCATGAGCAATTATTGTTGGTAGTGTCACGTGAGCTGTTCAGTGTGTTTGTAACAGGGTTAAGCTTTATTTGCACTATATTTTGTATTATATTTTTATATGGTTTAGGATGCATCTTTTTTATTGCAACATTGATTATTTTATATTAATGTTTTTTAAAGCATGTGTGAATGTGTGCATGGTAATTGCTGTATAATTTATCAATTAGTCCAATTGTTTATAGCTGAATACTTTATAAAACTTCTTTAAGAAGAATGAGGGAGGATGTTCAGGATAATGAGCAGTTTGTGTGAGCATGGGTGCTGGGCTGGGAAGTAGGAGTGGCGGTAGGGTTTTTTGAGAAACTGCTACTTTGTTTGTGAAGTTCATGAACTGTAGTATATACTGGCAGTGGTGTGTATCTGCATATAGCAACTGTAGTTCATGTGTTGATGCTGCTGCTACCTTCTAGCCCAGCATCAGCTCTGACTGCAGTGAGGGGGGAAGGGGGAGATCAAGAATGGCTCCTATGTGATAGTTTAGCCTGTAAAATGAAAATCCACTTCCTTTCTGTGATAGCTGCTAGACTGGGATTATTTAGCCTTAGTATTTGAACTCCATTGGATGTGAGATTGAGAACTTGCTATGTTTTGTTTGTTGGAGCTTTATTTTGATTTGAATACATTTTGTTGACCGAGTCCTCAACCAAATCTCCAGGTCACCAATGTAAATGGATTGTTTTATTCTGCTTGGGTGCCTTTCAATGCTTTACAACCTGTGATGCTGACTTGTGAACGATGGTGTCTAATTGGTGTAGCTGATGTTAACTAATGTGCCTATTTTATGAAGCCCTGGAAAAAAGGATCCATTTGATATATTATATTTTTTTTAAATGCAAAAAGCATACTTTATCTTATAAATAAAAACATTCTCAACTCTGCTTTTCTTGTGGTTCATGCATTGTTCTTTCCCAATAAAAGAACCTGTGCTGCTAAATGAGGGCAAAATTGTCAAATATAAAACTTTAGTTGCTCTTTCTTTTTATAGAGCTGACATAGTCGTATTACTGCACAGCATGGTGGTGGCTTAGCCTGAGCGTAGTTGCCCCCGCTGTAGCTGTGCACACCCCTATACTGGTTTGGCTTCATTACCTGTGGTAGTATTAAGATCCAGCACAGTTTAGATCATTAAAATAGACCCAAAAAGTCAGTGAGTTAATGAACCTTTCTTTCAACTTTGGAGGTTAGTTTTGGAGAATGATACAACTTCTCAACCGAGCAGTGTGGATAGTATTTGGCACACACCCAATTTGGCATAATTGGCACGAGGCAGCTCACGGCACAAGTAGGGGTATAGTGCTATTTCCTATATGCACCCACACCCCCCCCTCCCCGAACAGCTAATCATCTACCTGATTATTTGAAACAGCTACCATATTCAATCAGTAATACAGACTTTCATTACTTGAGATATAGTATTCTAAAGCAGCAGTATACACAAGGTTTGTAGAGCTTTCACCTTTCATATTTCATATTTAAAATGCTTCAAATGTTAAACATGTTTAAAACACAATTCCATCTTCATCGGTGGACATTTTCTTGAAATAAGAATCTATAATCTATGATTTCCCTCCTTTGTTTCAGTCGAACAGTTCAATGAAACACAATCCTAAAAGCACCTGTATGTTATTGAATCTTTTGAGGGTTATCATAAGAGATATAAACTGGAACAAGCTGAGGTGGTCTGGTTATACAAACTGTACAAGACACCATTCACAGAATGTAGTAACATAATAAATAATACAGAATGGTTTGCTCCAGAATCATACATAACAGTCCCACTGCAGTATGGGTGTTGTGTTTGTTGGCTATAAAGATGTTATGTAAGCCGCTTCCATTAAATCGAATAGAAATGACACATACCGTATGTTTTTAAAATTATCAGATGATAAAAACTGTAATTATCTTGACTTGCTTTACATTAAATTTAAGTGAAATCTGAGATAAGGATTGAATTGAATATTTTGGCATTAAATGTGCACAGAAATTAATAATGCAAAAATAGTAATCTACGCAAGAAGTATGCGGTCTGTGTTCCCCCTGCTCATAAAATGAGGGGTCTGGGCTCCCACTCAACCCCACAGGACTACATCCCTGATTGGTCCCCTTGGAGGGTGGTCCCTCCATGGCAGGATTGATGCATGCTGAGAGGGCAATGTGGGGAAGCTTACTTTGATTGTGATAAATTGCATCTGTGGTGCTGTCGTTAGCTCCTAAGCACTGCGTTATTTACATCACCAACTTAAATACTTAATATACAAATAACACAACTCAAGATTCATCAGATACGGCAGCACCAACACCACAGATCAGATGGAGCTAAAGTTTTCAACTCTTGTTTTGCAAGGACTGATGAAGAGGTAGTGGCTAAGCTATGATGACAGGCTAAACTCCTTTCACCTGCATCCCTTTGACTCAAGACTTAAATTACCTTTCCTATCTTCCCCCAGGCTCCAGGGGTTAAAGGTCACCTCAGAAAAGATCTCCACTGGTTAACATATGTTCACAACTAGCTCAATCATCATTATCAGGCACCTACACAGATAATATCTTACCTTTAAAGAATTTTATTCTTTTATTTGCTTTTATTACATCTGGGCAAACACCTTGAGAAATAAAGACAAGGTAAATCCATCAAAAGTTGTACTTATTTGTTTGTCAGTTTTGCTTTGTTTATTTCCACAATTAGATTATATGATGGCTACAGCATATCATTTTTAGTATTATTTCTGTATTCTTACATTATTGGGTCTGCATTTGTAATTTTTAGACATTGGGGTCTGCAAGACTGTCAATTGAACACAATAAGTAAGTACTTCACATACAAATGTTGAAGAAAAGGGTAACAGTTTTACGCATTACAAACTGTAACCAGTAATCAGATTTTAAAATAAACAGATATGTATATTTTTGTATTTTCTAATGACAAAGTAGTTCTTGCCATCTCGTAATTGCCTTTGTATTTTGGTTTTGTGCATTTTAGATGCACAAGGCAGGTATTACAGACTGTTATGTCAAAGTGCATTTTTTTTCATGAATACAAACATGCAATACTAATCTGCAAATACAGTTTCTTTTTAATAACTTGTACTAAGGCTGTACATATATATATATATATATATATATATATATATATATAGCAATATATCTATAAATATTATATATATATAGATATATCATATGTCTAAATTTATGTTATACTATATATATATATATAGACATTACATTTAATGGGACAACAGATTTACATTACAAAGTCTGTGAAGTGATTACTGAACCCATTAATCTGGAGTACCTCGAATTAAACGAACACCGATCTTCACGAAATAGTATTAATGTCTAGATTGTGACCTGTTACAAGACTCATAAATTTTCTAACCCTGACAATTTTCCGAATTTTTACTATATTATTTAAAACAATAACTATTATTAAATAAATAATATTATAATCATTAATATATTTATTTATATTATAATAATAATAATAATAATAATAATAATAATAATATAACACTATGTAACACCATTTTTGTTCCTGGGTAGTAAGTGTTATTTCCTAATTGCTTATGCCTCAAAAGTATAGAAAATGGCTATTATTCCCCACAAAAGATTTACAAGTGAGTGTACAAAAGATTTACAAGTGAGTAGTATTTCGAGATTTACGATTATACTGTATTTACAGTATAATCGTAAATCTCGAAAAACTACTCCCTTCTAAACCATTTGTACTCATTTTTGTATTACTTTAGTATAAATACATGTTAATTTGGATTCATATGTTGTTTTTTTCTGACTTTATGTGAATGAAAAGACACACATTTGCCCGTTTTCCCATTGGAAATAGTGATATTTTGAAATATCACTGTCCTGGTCACAAAAGCAAAGTTTGTGGGGAATAATAGCCATTTTCTATACTTTTGAGGCATAAGCAATTAGGAAATAACACTTACTACCCAGGAACAAAAAAAAAATAAAAATAAAATTGTTACACGGTGTAATAATAATAATAATAATAATAATAATAATAATAATAATAATAATAATAATAATAATAATAAACCACAAAATACTGTCAACACTTCCAGTCAGGTCCTATCAACAGCCTTATGGAATGATACCACTGTGCTGAGCACCAATCACTTGACTGACAGCAGTCTATTTTAGGGATGGTCAGAAACTTTGACTTGGGGTCAGCAGTTAAAGTGAATATAAATAGCACAGTAGCACTTTGTGTACAAACCATGTGTGCCACAAATAAACATATTGAGGTAGGCTCTGTATTCAGTTTAGAAGCACTAGAAACCTGTTGTAAATTCATTTAAATCACGCAACCCACAGTGGAAATGAGGTGCCAAAAAGTCTTATTTCAGTTATTGTAAAATAATTGTTTATATATTTAAAATAGGGCCCGTCCTGGCGTTTACATGAGCTTACAGTCAAAAGTACCATGGCTGTGGTAAAAAGGCCCATTGCCTTTCTAAAATGTGATAATATTCACAATATACTATCTTTAACAGTAATCTAGAAAATAACATTGTATTCATAAAACTGATTTTTCTTTAAATAACTCACAAGTTTAAACTTTATGATTTGGGTCCTGGGAGCTTACAAAGAAAAAGAAGAACACAATATTTTTTTCTTCCCCTTTAGTATATTTCCCTGGTCAAAACAACCTCAAATCCATAGGCTTGCTGCAGCTAGAATGCTTTGATCACTACATTATTCCCTGTAGGTTTTGAACCTTTCGTCTGAGTCCCTGTCGTTTTCTGCCAACTATAGTCAATTTGTTTATACATTTTAAATGCTTTATTACCATACTTATACTTATTTTTTTAATTGGAAAACATTCAAACATTTAGTAAGCTCTTTTAGATTGAGAAATGTTTAAGGTGGAACTGTCAGAAATACAATTTTTTATAGTCTGGTCAATTTGTAAGTACAATACATTATAATTATAAATAAAAAAAGGAATATGGGAATGTAATGCCTAATTTATTTGCATCTGTTTTTTCAATCTCGTTTGACCTTCACATGACATTTTATTAGAGTGATTAATTACTATTAAACTACAGTTGATGGTGGAAGCTTTGGATTAAATGAAGTCCTTGTCTACTTAATAATGTGGTTACAATGCAGCAATTCAACTCAATATCACTTAAATACACACAATTAGCTATGGTAATATCGAATTTGCCATGGACTCTGTAGTGTGACCTAAGGTCCTCAGAAAGGCACCAAGCTGTGATTGGATGCACTAGGCTGACTTTTGCCTTGTAAATGAGTTTTGTCAATGTAATCTTGTTTCGTGAACACAAGACAGGGTAGCTCCATTGACTTGTAGTAGCCTCTAGCTAAGCCCCAAGGATTCAGTCTTAAAAGAAACAGTTGGAAGATTTGTTTTCTTCCTCAACTTTGGCACACGGCAGCTGACTCACCCTGCCAGGAGTTTCATTTAGGATAATTACATGAAACAGAGCAGAAGTAGCAGTGAAATAAGGAGATTCATTCAGAATCTTCCTCACAGACAGTGGAAAGCTTTGAAAGCAGCAGGACAAAGGCACCAAGTATCACTGGTGGCAAATAACTGTCTAAAAATGTCTTTGCACATTTTGTCATTACATCTGTTCATATTGTGGCATATGCACAAGTAAAAAATTACTTTTGGCATACAGACAGATGGACATATGCTTTCACACAGTGCCAGATTCTGACATGTTACAGGGAAAAAAAGCGCTTCTCTAGATTTGTATCAACTTGACAGTGAGACAGACAGACACACACAGTGCCTCCATATTCCCTTTAGATTATGATATTGTTAATAACAAAAAAATACCTTTTGGGTTTCATCATAATTGGATAAACAGTTCTCAGACAGGCAGATAGCTTTAATCTACCCCCTGATTATGAACTACTCAATAACTTGCATGAACGAAGGTCATTAATAAATTTAATCTCAGCTGAATGAATGGTTCTTAGATATGTTCAAAACTCCAAAGTGTACCAAGCAGCCTGCTCCATTATATTCCGACTCCATGGTGTTGATATGTATCCCAGCTGGGTATAATAAGGGTTAAACAATAAAGCATGTTAAATGCTGTATTAGTTGAATAAATCAGCCAAAATATAAACAAGATGTGCGGATTATATAAATTTATGTTTTAAACTAAATTAAGACAAATACCCAGCTCAATCAGTTTTATTGTGATGAATTAAATAATTATGAATGGACTGCCTTAACTTAGAAACCCAATTAGAAGCTCTTGAACTCTAGCCATTGGATGAGATTCAAATTCTAAATACAGATTCTGGTCAATCTGGCATCAAGGCATATTTTATCTTTAACTTGCATTTAGAAGTTTAACTTGTTTGCGTTATTGTTAAGTGTATTTCAGACATCCTTAACTTATTTAGATTTCCAGACAAGTTACTTTATACATTTCCTAATTATTAGGTAATTTCCTGATATGTGACGCAGTCTTGTTCAAACAAAACAAGACAGAGAGTACATTCAGACAAGGGAAAACTGTAGGCTCTTGGAGTATCAGTTACATCAGTTTTAAGTATTATCTGTTATTGCAGCCATAGTTCTTCACTGATAACCCACAGACTACTGAAACTTAAAGTAGTAGTTTGACTTTTAGAGAATGTCATGACTTGTTTTTATCTTTCTGAAGTTCCTTTTCCTTTAATGAGTCGATGACCTCTTGTATACTGGAAATCTACAGAGAAAGCTGAATCAGTCCTGTTTCATCCCCTTTGTGATGATGTGAGGATTCCGTTATCACACACAGTTCCTCCTTGAAATCAACAAGTAAGCAGTGGAGTGCAAAATCACAAATAATTTGAAATATTAGTATTAATAATTAATAGAAAGGTTTCTGGAACATTTACAGATACATGTACTTCATTTGTTTCCTTGTAAACACTGCTCTCATTGAGTAATACTAAAAGCTATTTCACTTGGTCGCCTGGCCTTCACTGGCTGGGTTTCCATGCAGTTTAGAAACTGTCTCCACTGTCATGACTTAAGTGGCATAGCGGCACATACCACAAACAATAGCTGGTTTCACATGTTTTTTTCACGCTATTTCCATGTAGTTTTCTTTTTTCTGAGCCTTATGGTAGTGTATGAATGGAGCTAAAATCCAGGACTTTAGGCTAATGATATAAAAATGATGCACTTAAAATGTCTTTCAAAATACTGGTAGTAAATCTATAATAGGCTACTCTACTCACCCACATTTTCCACTACATAGTATTCTAATAATAATAATAAATAATAATAATAATAATAATAATAATAATAATAATAATAATAATAATAATACCTGAATCCGAATTTCGTGGGGAAAGTGCAAGGTTATCACCAATAGAATCTGGTTATATATTTTGTTGTTGTTCTTGTTGTTATTGTGGGTCCAATATATTGGTAGTCCATAGAAGTTCAACATATCTCTAAGTAGATGCTAATTCACCCAGGACTTTGTGGAACTTTGTTATGCAACTCTTGCAGCAAGCTGATGTTAAGCCCTGTATTTGTCTTTTTTAACAAATTCATGGAACCAACAGTTTTTTTTTTTTTCTTATTCATGTTTTCGTTCGTCAAAAACAAATCTTGCTAGGTGGTCGTTCAAGCTCGGTGCTGTCGGTAGCACGCAACAATAATAAAGCCACTGGCAACAAATTCCCAGCTGTGCTAATTTAATACATTTTGGGGTACAAACGTGACATTTTTTGTCCTTGTCCTTTACCCATGAAAGATGCTGCTGAAGGCCAGTGTGCAGTGTATTGCATCTTATTACTTAGGGACAGGAAAGTCTAAGACTAAAGAAATTGGCTATTTGAAGATAACAAAAGTGTAAAGGAGGAACAAAATATCTGTGCTTTGCAAGCGCTTTGTTATTTATGTCTATATTGCAAAGACCTGCATTTGTTTTTATTAGAAGTAGCTTCAGTATTTTTGTATAACCTTATAAAGCTTATAAAACAACTAAACTATAAAGCACTATCATTTTATGAGTCAATGGCAATAATTAAAAATGTTGAATAAATGGTGTCACATAAAAAACATGAGTGCTTCACGTGATCTTTAGTTATAGTAGAAGGTTTTGTGAGGTTATATCACAAATGGGATTTTCACTGCTGATGCTGGAGTCCAGACACTCTCGTATCATTGCTTCAAATCCTCTTTTACTTCTCACCCGATTACATTGCTTCTCATCCAGACCCACTAGCTGCCTTTTCACCAAACCACTGATTTACCACCTCTACATCAAATTTCACTAAACAGAGGTCTTTTGTAGCATATTTGCATCTTGTCATGACTTTGTCACTGGTGTATCTAATCTTGCTAGTATTGTTCTAGCTCTTCCTTGGTCACAATGAGCTTCCGGCTTTTTTTGCTGGTGGCGGATCATAAGGATTTCATTTCTGGGGGGGTGATATATTAAAGTTATATCAAAGTGGTAGCTGTAATATGTATCTGAAAGGGCTAAACTGTAACTAATAAAGAGTCAGTAAGATAACTCTAATGGAATAGACAGATTAATTTGATATTTATGATAGAGATATTTTACAGGTGAGAAATATGAAGCACATGCATTCTGTGGGAGTGACATAAATTACTTTTTAGAAATGAGTCATGTCTCAGGTGAAACATTAAAGCGCTATCTTGATAACAAATGCATGAAACAATTTAAAATGTCTAAAGTATAATACTATTCAGATAATAAATTTGAATCTGAAAGTGGTACAGTATTTAATCATGTCAGTATAACATACCATTCCAAACACAACAATTTGATTAAAAAAAAAGAATCATATATTCCTTTGCACTAGGTATATCAAGTTACTAATACTTGTTTTGTGAAAGATATTAAATATTTTAAGACACCATTGCATTTGAAGTGATATAGAATATTGGAAAATTGCCAAGAGATGTTAATTTTAAACTTTACCAGACAATTACATTATATTTTAACCTGTAATTCAAGGTCCATTTAAATGGTTGTTTACCAGTAGTATATGGGACAGAATATATTACCCCACAATAATATGTCTCTGTATTTTGTTATTAATTATATCTGCGCAGGTAACCGTCAATGCTCCTAATGCTTCGGAGAGAACTTGGTTCAAAGTCATTCCCATTATTTTATTTTATTTTTTACTGACAAGATGAAATTCAAAATGGTGTTTGTCCAGGTCTTTCAGGTATCTGGTGAAATTATCTCATTTATCCCACTGAACACAAATACGACTTTGTGAGATTTATGTCTGTAAGTGTTTTTTACTTGTATTTTTATTTTTTTGCTCTTTTAAAAACATTTGTTTAAATTCTTCTGTTACTGGTGTGAACCTATTGTCCGCTTTAAAGTGCTTGTAATTAGTGATAAATATGGCCACTGTTGACATTAAACTAATATTAGGATTTATTATTTTCCAGTTCAGAGGGCTGTTACCATGGTAACATATAACATAGTACCACACTATTCTAGTATGGTTGTTTATTGTACTGTATTTCACTTTCTTCATTTTAGTGATTTTAACATCGTGTTTCTTTGACATCCCAGTACTCAAACAAACTGACCAATCTAGACCTGTGGCCAATTCTACTTTTACTAGATTGCCAAGAGAATGTACTGCTGGAAACCACAATGCCAGGTATTAACTGCAGTATTGCGAAGAGTTAAAGGCAAAGAGAAAACCTACAGGACTAAGATGGCCACACTTAACTATCTTTCTTTACTTTTACAAGATCTTTATTTGTTTTCAACTCTTGGTCCCTTGGTTTACATGTAGAGCCTCCAATATATAGAGTTAGACATTTTAATGTGTGCTACTAGCTTTATTATAAGGAGTTCTCGATCCCCATAGACTATTATTATACCTTATTAGCATTCAACTTAGCTGTAACCAGCTAAGAATGTACTACTGAGTGGCTGCATTGAAAGGCATTGAGATGTCTGTCACATATAAGTAAAGAACTATAAATGAATCAACCAAAATACATAACCAAGCAGTCAATTAAATACATAAATAATGTATTTCATCTCCCTTCACGGCTGATAAATTCTGCAATAATGTGTTTGATGAAACATGACCTCTTTTACCAGCCCAACATATATGTGTCTTTAAATCTCAAAAGCAAAAAGACACAGCTAAGATTTATTTTATTGATACCCTTTCTGCTTAAGTCTTTGAAGTTCCTTTTTTTTTTTTTTTTAATTTCATATTTAGACCAAGAGATATCTAGTACATCATTATGTCTACTAGGTAGATGGTAAAATTATTTACTACTCATGACCTTTGTGACCTGGAATATATATATATATATATATATATATATATATATATATATATATATATATATATATATATATATATATAGTGGCTCTCAAAAGTATTCACCCCCCTTGGACTTTTCAACATTTTATTGTGTTACAACATGGAATCAAAATGGATTTATTAATGGAGTTTTTGCCACTGATCAACATAAAAAAGTCCATAGTGTCAAAGTGAAAAATAAAATCTACAAATTGTAATTAATTAATTACAAACATAAAATGGAAAATAATTGCTTGCATAAGGATTCACCCCTTTTGCTATGACACACCTAAATAAGCTTTAGTGCACCGATTGTCTTTCGAAGTCACATAATTAGTTGAATGGAGTCCACCTGTGTGTAATTAAGGTGTTTCATATGATTTCAGGTTAAATACACCTATCTCCGGGAGGTCCCAAAGTTGGTTAGTATATTTCCTAACAAAAACTACATCATGAAGACGAAGGAACATTCAAAGCAAATCAATCAGGTGTAGGATATAAGAACATTTCCAAGGCAATAAATATGAATAAAAGAAAGCCATTGTTGAAAAAAACTCACATCATATCTCGGCTAGAATTTGCCAGAAGGCATGTGGGAGACTGTGAGATCAAGTGGAAGAAGATTCTATGGTCTGATGAGACCAAAATAGAGCTTTTTGGCCTCAACGCTAATCGCTATGTTTGGCGCAAGCCTAACACCGCACATCATCCTGAGAACACCATCCCTACTGTAAAGCAATGTGGTGGCAGTATCATGCTATGGGGATCCTTCTCTCCATCAGGGCCTGGAAAACTTGTGAAAGAGGGCAAAATGGAAGCAGCAAAGTACAGAGAAATCCTGGAGGAAAACCTGCTGAAGTCTACAAGAGACCTGGGACTTGGGAGAAGATTCATCTTCCAGCAGGAAAATGGCCCCAAACATACAGCCAAAGCCACAGTGGAGTGGCTTAAAAACAAAAAAGGTCAATGTCCTGGAGTGGCCCAGTCAAAGCCCGGACCTTAATCCAATTGAGAATATGTGGAAAGAGTTGAAAATTACTGTTCACCAAAGGTCCCCATCCAACTTGACAGAGCTTGAGCAATTTTGCAAAAAAGATTGGGCAAATTGCAGCGTCCAGATGTGCAAAGCTGGTAGAGACTTATCCAAGTAGATTCGTGGCTATAATTGCTGCCAAAGGTGCCTCTAACAAATATTGACTCAAGGAGGTGAATGCTTATGCAATCAATTATTTTCTGTTTTGTATTTTTTAATTAATTTAGAACAATTTGTAGATTTTATTTTTCACTTTGACATTATGGACTTTTTTTGTGTTGATCAGTGGCAAAACCCTAATTAAAAAAACACAACTGAGTGATTTTGAATTAACTAGAATATATTATATAGATATTATATATATATAATATATATATATATCTATATATATAGATATATATCCTATATATATATATAATATATATATATATAATTTAACCTCACTTATTCCGCTGAATTGTATCATCCTCAACTGATTATGTGACTAATTTGTTTAAAATGGCATTATATTATGTCAGTATATAAGATTACAAACAGCTGCCCATGTAAAGTTTTCACCAACCAATAAACCTGATTTTCCATGGAAAAAATGTTACGTTTTATTATATATCAAGACTTAAGTACAGAGATGAACATATTGCTATGCAAAAGGTCACAGGAGCCCCTGTACCAGTATGATGTAGAGCTTAGTGGTAGTACAGATCTATCATTTCCCTAAGTTTTATTTCCTCTAAAATGTCATGGTAAGAAAATGAGAGAGCAAGTAATCATCACTATTATGTATCAGCACCTTCACTCAGATGATTCTTGTAGACACACACAAAAAGGATACAAACACTTTTTTAATGGTCATTTTATATATGTTTTGCACTCTCAGCTGAAGTTTTTTATAAACCATAATAGTTTTAAATGAATGGTTATTCTTATAAGCTAAGCTGAAGTTGATGTCAAGAAAATGTATCATCTTCCCTGAAAGTGCCCTACTGATGAAATGTCTGACATATATATGAGATAAAATGCACTAGCATTAACCCCATCATGAATATCCATGCTTAGCACTGGAAATAATGAAAAAGCTAATTTAAGAATTATTACACTATGTAACACAATTTTTGTTCCTGGGTAGTAAGTGTTATTTCCTAATTGCTTATGCCTCAAAAGTATAGAAAATGGCTATTATTCCCCACAAACTTTGCTTTTGTGACCAGGACAGTGATATTTTGAAATTTACCTATTTCCAATGAGAAAACGGGCGAATGTGTCGTTTCGTTCATAGAAAAAAACAACATATGAATCCAAATTAACATGTATTTATACTAAAGTAATACAAAAATGACTACAAAAGATTTAGAAGTGAGTAGTTTCTCGGGATTTACGATTATACTGTAAATCACTTTTACGAATCAACACCCAAATGTAGTCTCCCATCATGTTCTCGTTATATTGTCCTTGGTAGCGGTGTTCAAAGTCCAGTATATCCTGGTGGAAGCACTCACCTTGCTCCTCCGAGTACGCTCCCATGTCCTCCTTGAATTTATCAAGATGAGCATCAAGGATATGGACTTTGAGGGACATCCTACAGCCCATTGTGCCATAGTTCTTCACCAGAGTCTCAACCAGCTCCACATAGTTTTCGGCCCACCGCGACAAATCTGTTCCAAGCCGCTTTCTCCTTACTAATGAGCTTCTTGGGGAATTCATTGCACTCCAGGATCTTCTTTATCCGTGGTCCGACAAAGACACCGGCTTTGACCTTTGCCTCAGACAGCTTAGGGAAGAAGTCTTGAAGGTACTTGAAGGCTGCTGACTCCTTATCTAGAGCTCTGACAAATTGTTTCATAAGGCACAATTTGATGTGCAGTGGTGGCATCAGCACCTTCCGGGGGTCCACCAGTTGCTCCCACTTGACGTTGTTCCTCCCCACAGAGAACTCGCTTGTGGTAGTGCACCTTGGTGTCCCTGCTGTCCCAAAGGCAAAGACAGCAGGGAAACTTGGTAAAACCGCCTTGGAGACCCATCAGGAATGCTACCATTGCAGCCTCTTGATGCCATCTCAGAAAAATGCAGATATGTATCCATTTAGGCAGCTGGAACTAAACTGAACTGGTGGGCTTAAGGCCCCTGTATTTATACTACTATTTGTATTACTGGAAAGTTCTAGAAAGTTCTAGAAGTTACTCCAAGTTTACTCAGCACCGAATCTATCTGGAATGTTCTGGAAAATAGGTAAATTTCAAAATATCACTGTCCTGGTCACAAAAGCAAAGTTTGTGGGGAATAATAGCCATTTTCTATACTTTTGAGGCATAAGCAATTAGGAAATAACACTTACTACCCAGGAACAAAAAAAAAAAATAATAATAATTTGTTACACGGTGTTATTAAGTGAAGCCCTCTGCTAAGAATGCAATTTGAAAAGTAGAGTAAGATTTTCCGAACATAGACATATGGTAGAATAGCAAAAAAGAAAGGCATCTTTAAATAATTTAAATCCTATTGTTACAAAAGTAACAATACATCTGTATTAGAAGTATTTGGAAACTGGTAAAACACATTAGTAACACTTGATACTAAGAACAGCACCTACTGTAGGCTTGTTCCACAACTGAATGTCATGAGTACAATATCAGGTTAATTTAGTTAAATAATAAGGAAGGTTTAATGATTATAACACAAATTGTTTTCATTTCTTTTAAGGAAAAAAAAAAAGAGATCCAGACTCCTTAAGTTTCTACAGCCTTTATTTGTTAAGTTGGTTAAAATAAAACGTATGCCATCAACATGTCATGCTCGGCTTGCTGGTTGCAACATTATCGTTCCAAAAATCAATCAAGGGATTGAGAGCGGGAAGCCATGTATGCTTCAGATTGGTGGCTGGTGCACTAGTGGTGTGGCCTGGACGATGGGATGAGTAGCGAGCTGCTGAGACGAACGGTGTGTGTGATGAAAAAGTGCTAAAGAACAGAGAGAGAACTGGAGAAGATACAACAAAAGAGAGCCAGAGAGACGCGGGAATTAGGCCCTGTCAACACTGCCTTTAAACCGTATTTGTTGGCTTTAAACAGTCTTAAAAGTGTTACACACGGTTAGCGTCTACACTACACAGCATTTAATACTGTACTTGAGAACCAGACTCGAGACCACCTCAGGGGGTAGTCTGGAGTCCGTTTCTAAATTAAATCACATCAGGAAGCTGTGTGGTCCAGTGGTTAAAGAAAAGGGCTTGTAACCAGGTCCCTGGTTCAAAGCCCAGCTCACACACTATCCTCCAATATCTTAAATATTTTCTGATATGTTTTGGTGCATGGATATTACAAATACAGTACTCAGAACAGGCGCCAGAAGAAATTGAGAAACAGAGGAGAGCGAGATGCTGCTGCCCACAGTACAGCTGGGGGAGGGGGGCTCCACTTCCCCCAGAAGCAGCTGACACTGCCACATGGCCTTGCACAGCACCGTTACTCTAGCCAGGGTTTCGTCAGCCCAGCCCAGCTGCGGGAGCTGCTGTAGGAGTACCACGACAGCTCAGAAGCAGGCCAGACTCACCTGGGACAGCATCACATGGAGATGGGGGAGGCCAGAACTATCAAGCTGGGACCTCGTCGCCTACCCCTGGCCAGACAGGAGGTTGCCGAGAAGGTACTGAGGCAGATGCAGGAAGCGGGCCTGATTGAGACTTCAGATGGCCCCTGGTCGTCGCCAGTTGTGATGGTTCCCAAGAAGGATGGAGAGTCAGACAGCTGAACTAGGTGACCAAAAAGGACTCCTAGCCTCTCCCTCGCATCGATGAGTCCCTGGTTCTTATCACTGGACCTCAACTGTGGCTACTGGCAGGGGACTGCGATAGCATGGAGAGGACTGAAATGGCACCCCGGCACCAGGCACCTCGGGGTCACTAAAATCCTGTGCTGGGTTCAACAGGGGTTTTACTGGGGATGGTGCAAGTGAGATATGGAGAACTATTGCCACCACTGTAACAGCTGCACTGCCCATGGAGGACCCCCGGATTGGTCACACGCCCCCTAGTTTCCCCATAGAGAGGGTTGGGTTCGACATCTTGGGCACGTTCCCCCCTCTCAGACAAGAGGAACCGATAGGTCTTGGTAGTGCTCGACTACTTTACAAAGTGGCCTGAAGCCTATGCGCTGCCCAACCAGGTGGCGGAGACAGTGGCTAAAGAACTGCTGGAAGGGCTCTTCAGCCAATTCTGGGTCCCTCAGGAGCTCCACAGCAACCAGGGGAGGAACTTCGAATCAACGGTGTTCACAGGGATGTGCCGGCCGTTGGACAACTGCAAGACGCGGATGACCCCCACTTCCCCCCCGGAGTGATGGCTTGGTCAAGTGGCACCAAGTTGGACAGTCATTGGCTAGGACCTTACCAGGACAGAGCACATCAGGGAGGTCATATATAGGATCTAGCTACCATGCAAAGAACGGCGAGTGGTACTCATCCGAGATCGACTCACTCCCTACTAAGGGTGGGACCCTGTGCAGCCTGGCACAGCAGTTCCTGCCTCCCCCTTACCTGACAGTCCTGCTCCGCCACCCTTCAGCTCTCCCTCTCCACCTGGACTCGACAGACGTAGGGAACCCTGGGTTCCCTGGGCACCCAAGACCCCCACTTCATTTTGGGACTATGTTTGTCAACTCAGGATGAGGGACTTTAAGGAGGGAAGTTGTGAAATGACCCTGGGTCTGCTGTAACTACATTCAGAAACTTCAACTGCAGCAGGTGTTCAGAGATGTCAAAGGCAGGAGAATTGCCACCAATCAGAAGCTTGGCTTGCTGCTTGCAACATTGTCACAAATCAGGGGATAAGATTTTACAACAATCAAGGGATCGAGAGCAGGAAGCCATGCATGCTTGGGATTGGTGTCTGGTACATGGCCTGGATGGGGGGGATAAGTAGAGGGCTGCTGAGATTAACGGTGTGGTGTGAGATGAAAGAGAGTTGAAGAACAGAGAAAATTGGAGAAGAAACAGCAAAAGAGAGCCAGAGAGAAGCGGGGCTAAGAGAACCATAAAAGAAACAGGAGACTGCACTTAGTTGGCTGTAGAACATGGCCAAAACAGTGTGCTTGGGATTTTCTTTTTTTTTTATTTTGTCACAGCCTTAGTAGCACTACGCTGCTCAGCTGTAGCTATACCACTGGCTGGTAAAGCAGCACGCTTTACTTGTTAAGTGTAGATTCCTGGATTAATAAACTGCTGCTTTTGAGAACCTGTAAAACCTGTGTAAATCTGCATTAATTTCCATGCAGTGCTACAATAAGTAGGGGTCTTATGAAATTATTTATTGTAAATACAAGTGTTGTGATTGTATAAATAAGAATGGGATTGGTTTTATTGAGGAACCTGACACTCTGCGTAACAGCCTGCCTGCTGTGTTTAGTTGCGGGAACGAGCAGCATGTGTGTGTTTACCAGTGCAAGCTCCTGATCAGCAAGTGGGTGTGGTGCAGCAGACCACCAGGAATTAAAAGGTACAGATTTTACAGTAAACCATAGGAATCAGAGCGCTGCTGCTGTCGAAGCACCAGTCCGTCTGTACTGCTGAACGACTGGGTTTAGGAAACAAAGTGATGTGGGGCTCCTATCTGTTCTGTATGTAAATAAAACCAGCGCGCCTGCAGGCGTGTCAATCCCAACCTTCTAGTCTCTGTCTCCTGTCAATCAAGCAGTGAACATGCATCCACGTCATCCAAGTCATATCATAATCATTTTAAATAATCATTTCATCACGTGTAGTGAGTCTCCTGCTACAACACATAAACTAGCGAACTACAGAAATACTAATCTGATGAGTAATGATATATGAACATAAAACCATATAAAAACAAGTGCACTATATGTAAAGAATCTGACACTTACAATGAATGCAACCTAGGCACTGTGTCCCTGTGATAAATCTGCACAACGAGAAGCCTTCCCGACTTGTTTGTTTGGGTTTTCAGGAATTTTGTCTCTATGTACCTTCCTCTATCCATGTAACCAGTATTTAACCTGTTCTTCATACAGTCAATTCCACTGACTTCATTACTGTGGACCTACGACCATAATTTACATTGATACAGATAATAAAGATGTTAGGCAACCAGTTTATGGATTACTGTAAAATCTTTGCAACCACTGTGTAACACAAATGTCTTGCTGTGAGGTAGATTTTGAAGACTGGAGATATAAAACTAAAGCTGGCTTGGACTGGCATACTGTCTCCTCCAATTGAAAGATGAAGTACTAAACTGGAAAAGTCTCCATAAAATTGACTTTATTAGTTCCTTTAAGATCAACTCTCTTTGCCTCCTGCAATTGCATTTCCACAGGAAGGTATAAAAAATTGGAAACAGGCTAATGTAGCCTTAAATCATAGCTCCTAACCTGCTCAGTGAAGGGCCAGAGCTTTTATTACATAGCCCTCATTTGTTTAGTGTGATACAAACAAAAAACACAACTTTCTTGACCTTTTCTCAGTAAAAAATCATTTTGCTCTGACAAGCTATAAAGCTTGTGTATTAGGCCACTAAGCCCCTGTGTCTCCTTCAATTGACTTGGAAAGAGCAGTGTAAATACACACTCACAAACCCTTAAGTGACTAAACACACTGCTGTTGGAAGCAAGAGAAAAGTTTCATATTTCAATTTAAACCTATATCAGAATCTAGACACATTTCTTCTGACTATGACTGCAGGAAACTCAGGAAATGATGTCAGTGTGTGTAAAGACACAAGGTCATGAAGAGTACTTATATAACCAATATTACTGTACACCAGCTACAGTTCTAAAACTGATCAGAAACAACTTAGCACAGCAAACATAGGTAGTCTATTATAATTCAATTCAATTCAGTTCAATGGAATGATGAACTGTGCATCCTGCCTATAAAGTGTTTGCAGCTATCACCTACCCCATAGTACGTTGTTCATGTTTTTACCACTGTACCAACTGTTGTCTTTTAAAAACGCACAAAATACTACCCGTTGCAAAAGATTACATCATACAGGTACTATATGCTTTTGATCATCATTAGCCTGTGTGGGTTTTTATTAAATAGATTCATTATTGGCAGATTATAATAAATAAATAAAAAATATGTATGCATATCATTATAACCCCATAAATACATTAAACCAACAATTCAGTTTTAACTTCCATTTGCGGGTATATTATTGTACTCTCCCAATGCTTACTTAAATGAAAATAATGGTTGGACATTACAAGAAGTCTAGACATTTATTTCTGAGCGATTACATTTCAAAACACTGGGCACATAACTACCTTTCTAGATTTTACAAAAAAAAGTCTGCAAACTGAATATTTAATCAAAGTGTGTGTGTGTGTGTGTGTGTGTGTGTGTGTGTGTGTGTGTGTGTGTGTGTTTGTCTCAGTTATATCAATAACTATTTCTAGTTCTTCCTACTATATGACAAAGTGAATGGTACAGAACACTGTTTAACAAATTAACTTTGTACTACTTTTTATCAGGCAATAAAAAAAAGTATGTGTGGCAAAATAGTCCATTATAGGAAGATAACATACCTTTCTGGCTTGCTATAAATCACTGTAAACATAGCAATGCTATTAAGTCACTTTAAACAACCTGTACCCAAAGTTTATTTGGAGTCAGAGAGTGAGAGCTAGCAATAGTGTTAGCTAATTTAATAATTACGTAAACTGTTTGTTTTGTATAACATTTTAACAGAATAAAACTTTATGGGTGTTGTGGCAGGAAATGGTGTTGCAGTGACGTCAGGCCAGAAGGCGGAACAAAAACACAGAGGTAGTTACTTGCAGTTTGCAAAAAGAGACATGGTGTGAGCTGTTATTAAATAACAACACAAAACTAAATAAAATATTTAAACAAAAATAATAACAAACACAAAAGGCTAAGGTCAGGCTGAGCGAGCGCCTTCACTGATCCTTAGTTCTTTAAATATCTTCGCTCTCGCTCTTTCCTCCTCTATACACCCACCACGAGTGCAGAGAGCTGCAGGTATTTATACATGTGACCATCTCCAGATTAGCAACAAATTAATCACTTAATTCAGGAGATGGCCACCTTCTGCACGAGTTTTTAATGTGGATGGGGCCTCCCATCCAAGCTGCAAAACAAAATGCACCCCTCAGCAACCTATGCAAGGGCTGCTGAGGTCCGGCAGCATCCTGCCCTGGTCCCTCCAATGCTGAAGGGAGAGACAGCTCCTGCTTCAGCTGCTCTGCTCCTGGCGAAGGCGGCAGGGGCTCCTCCCCTTCTGGCTGCAGTGGGGAAACCAGCAGGCAATCTTCCTCTGCTGGTGGAGGTGGGACTGACAAGCAGTCCACCCACGACGGTGGAGGCGGAACCAGCAGGTATTCTCCCTCTGCTGGTGGAGGTGGTAGTGACAAGCAGTCCTCCCATTGAGGTGGAGGTGGAACCAGCAGGTATTCTTCCTCTGCTGGCGAGTACCTGGGCTGTGGATGCACCGTCTCCCCCCTCTTGGGTTGTGGGCGCACTGACTCTCCCTTCTTGGGCTGTGGATGCACCGACTCCCCCTTCTTGGGCTGTGGATGCACCGACTCCCCCTTCTTGGGCTGTGGACATTCGGGCTCCTCCCACTCAGGCGCGGGACGTTCGGGCTCCTCACACTCAGGCGCAGGACGTTCGGGCTCCTCCCACTTGGGCTGTGGACGCACTGACTTCTCCCACTCCAGGTCTGTGTCCCCTCTCTCCCACTCCTTCCTTCCTCTCTGCCTCCTCCTCACCTTCCTCTCTCTCTCTTGGCCTGTAGAGGTGATGGGTTCTTCTGCTCCAGCAACCAAAACCATCCAGAGGACAGGACACCGTTCCCATTGAGTAGGCCTCCCAGAAGCAGGGGTTTTCGTATGGGCAGTCCTCTCGGTCATGCCCAAACTCCCTGTACATGATGCACAAGGGGGCTCCTTCAGCCCTCCACTGCTCCTGCTCTTCCTCCCAGTATGGGGGTCCCAGTCGGGTGGGGTCCCGTGACCATCATCTCCTCTCAGCTCACTCCTGTAGCTGCTGTGGCTTCTTCCAGCACCTCCTATTTCCTCCCATCCTTCCTCTTCTTCCTCACTCAAAAAAAAATTATAATAATATAAAAAAAAAAACTTAGCTGCAGTACCCTTTTGAAGTACCTCCTCTTCTGGCCTAAGTCCAGAAGGCGCTGGTGATCCCATGCTGGACTCCACGTGTGTCAGGAAATGGCGTTGCGGTGACGTCAGGCAAGAAGGCGGATCAAAAACATTGAAGTAGGTACTTGCAGTTCACCAAAATAAACACTGCGCACAGAGCAAGAAATAAAATATTTAAACAAAAATAATAACAAACACAAAACGTTAAGGTCAGGCTGAGCGATCGCCTTCACTGATCCTTAGTTCTTTAAATATCTTCGCTCTTTGCTCTTCGCTCTTTCCTTCTCTAGGTATTTATACAGGTTACCATCTCCCGATTAGCAACAAATTAATAACTTAATTAATTCAGGAGATGGCCACCTTCTGCATAAGTTTTTAATGTGGATGGGGCTTCCCACCCACGCTGCAAAACAATACAAAACAAAACACACTCTGGTTCACCGTCATCTATAAAATATACACAAAATAAACAATAAAAAAATAAACAAATACAAAATAATACTGGTGGAGGGGGAAACCCCATTCTAAAAATAAACAACTAAATGTACAGAGCTGCTCGTCCTGTTACAGGTGAATATTTATTCTAAATCAAAATAAAATCTGAATCAAAGAAAGTTAAATTGTATTTTTCCCTCTATTGTGTATAATTTTGCAACTTGTTATGTCTCTATTCTATGACAGGGATGCTATTCACATTCTATACAGTATGAAGGAGGCATTCTATACAGTTAATCTTATAATATTTTGAGTGAAAAGTCAGCCATACTTTAGGATATAACATTGAAAACAGGAACTATTTGTGTAATTATGACTACCTTAACAGCAGTAGTTGAAGTGCATTTACTAGGAACAAATATTCAACACAGCTAGCCCCCTTGCTTCAGTGAACTTCAATTTGTGTATGTCACTGAAAATGTCTTCTTGTCCTTGAAGATAACAGGGTGTCTTAATTGATCATTTGGCAGCGTAGCAAATGTGTGTGTGTAATTTCCCTAATAGTAATAAGGTCCCTATTGGTATACATTTAGAATGTGCATCCTTATTGCCTGAAGAAAAAGTATCAACAGCTTTAAGCTATTAGTAGAATTTTCTTTTTTTTTTTTTAGATAGAACATGACCTAGCGATTTGGTAACGTAGATGTTCCATCTAGAATATAAGAAAATATATATATATATATATTATATATATATATATATATATATATATATATATATATATATATATATATAGTTTTAATAAACGACCTGCCTGGGCTGCTGTGGAAGTGAATTGGGCCTGATTCTCCTCATTTTCCAAGCCAGTCCAAAACTACTAATACATACCAATACATTATGACGACTTGTCATCTATTTTATTCAATGTTTCCAGATAATGACACCTCCAATGTACATTTTAAAACAAGAAACACCCGATATGTATTAACAGAAATATTTTAGGAAGTTTGGTGAAAAGATGGAAACCGAACAGGTACGCAGTGCAGTATCATTCTTTTATTAAATAAATATTGCTTAAAAGAATGTGTGAAAATCTAACGTTTTAAGAGAAATTTTGCCTTCAGCACAATTTCCCAAAAAAATAATTATGCAATATGTCAAGATACTTATTGCTTTTTCCTAAGCTTAGTAGGTTTTAAAGGTCAGATAAATTATTGTTTGAAACCAACGAGTTAAAAAAGGTTTGTTTCACATGGTACCTAGTATACAGTATACAGGGCAGCAGATAATGGCTGAAGGTGCTGGTATAAGCTTGTATTTATATTAAACATTATCTTTTCTTCTTTTCATCTGATGTCACAATTATAACGCAAAGTGACAGATAAGTGAATGTAATCTAGATACATATAATTAAACCAGATTTACTCACTCATACTCTTTCTTTCTACTGTAACTGACACATGTTAGAAGCTTTATCAGTCTGGCACCAAAGATGGTGTGGCCTCCATGGTTTTTCAGACTGGCTTATCTGTGAGACCGCAATAAATGCAATCTCATACATTGGGTGAGAACTTAATTGGGAAGTCAAATCCACCTCATGAGAATGTACCTATATAACTGTTTGCCTCTGACTGAAGTTATTCTTTAAATAACCTATTCAACCCTTTCTATTCAGTTATAAACTTTGCAACTTTGCATAAAATTTGTTGCAAAATAGAGTTTTTCTTAGAGAGAAGGTTTAATAACAGGGATAGCTGTGTTGTGAGTAACTATTATGTGATAAGAGTTTTCAACATAAAAAAAAAAAAAATGGAAGATGTGCATTGCGCTGGTGAACGCACTATTGGATATTGGTCACTGCTATTGTGAGGTTCGTATTTTAAAAAAGTGATCGGACACCAGTGAAGTGGTGGCTTTGATCTTAGTTAGACATATCATCTTGCATAAAACATAACACCACATAGAGCGACAGCAATCAAAACCTGTCAAAATTCACTTCTGTCCATCTGCAGTTCTATTAAGATGAAGAGGTTGAAGTACAGTACTCCAGAAATCCATTTTGTTCTCAAATACACCATTGAAACTTAACAAAGGGTATACAGGAAAAGAGTAGTTTAGGTTTTGTTAATCAAAAGAATACAATAGAATACAATAATGACTGCTTTGCCGTTTTCATATTTGTAGCTGCATGATCAAGCTGTACCTGTTAAAGACTTACCTTTTTAAGTTATGTGTTTCTTTTTAAGTAATTAATTCATTTTTCTATTTAAGCCTTTATAGATTAAAGTTAGCATTCAAATATCTTGTTAAAGATGCTATCTTATTTTAAACTGTGGTCTTGTCGAGTATGGCTGGAGAGAAGGAAAGAATAAGACATAAGAGAATTTTCATCTGGTTTAGTATAACTGGTTTAGTTACAAAAGTGCAATCTATCTAATAGCAAATAATATGCTGTATGTAGCATTTTATGCTAAATGTTACCAAGACAATTTGGCATATGCATTTACCATACACTAGTTTATATATTTTACTCTGAGATTTACATGCTTACCTTAACATGCTTTCATTATGCTTTACTACAATTTGCAAAAAGAGATGATCACAATCATTATTGGAAAAAAAATACCCATACCTCCACCCTCACACACACACACACACACACACACACACACACACACACACACACATATATAACAGCTGTTACAGTTTACTTAATATTAGAAAAGAATAACATTAAAAGTTGCCCTTTTGGCTGATCATTGTTAGCCATTAAACGTAATTCTGGAAGATTCAGTGATAGACTCGCTGCCAAATGTTTCAGTCAGGGATTTCTACCTGGAAAGGACTAAGCATAACATTTAGTTTGAAAACTGTTGTTCACCATTTGTACAGAATGATTTATTTCTTAACAACTAACGAAATAGATAAAGACTTGTGTCTTACTTAACATTTCCAAAATGTTGGGCCACTTGAGACAAATTACTGTATATCATGCATGGAATGAAGTACTAAAAACACAAACGGTTAGGAATAAAGTATAATCCCAACTTTGAACAAAGCCCACAGCTGATTGTCTGAATCACAATAAGTCATTCACAAGTAATACATTAAAAGCAGTGTCTATAGAACTTTTATTAAAAGCAGCATCTAAAGATAATTCCACATCAGTGTGCTTATTAGTGAAGAATGCTTTACTGTGATAAACACAGAATAATCAGAATCAGACACGCAACCTGTTTATGCTGTAAATGGCACTTTTGGAAGGTCCAGAACAAGGTCTTAAGTCAGATCTATCAGTCCTTAATGCTCTTTTCCTCAGGCTTAATGGTATGTCTGTCTCTATTTAGACCAGGCCTGGCTCTATGATTCAACATGACAACCCCGACAATTGTAAAACCAAAAAACATCCCAAACGACTACAGTTTAAACAAATCGCTTATTCTTTTTCAAAGGCCATTGACTCATGCAACTAAAAGGCTGGTGCTTGGACCGCCATTGTGAATACGGAATGCAATTAGCTTTAGTGGTATAAAATTACCAGGGGTCAGACAATAATTTGATTATTTGAAGAATGTACATTTTTGCAAATTATAGTTGGACCACCACGAATGAAAGAGTTTATTTTTTATTTTAACAAAATACACTTTGATCTTTATTTTTTGTACTAGTTTAATAACTTAAAGTTTAGACATCAAAAGCCTGTACATTCTGTCTTCCATTGTATTGTTCCATGCACTTTTAGTTTCCAGTTCTTAGAAAGTTGTGACCCTCACAATTGACAAAAACAGATTCACTGCAGCATTCTGTATCCTATACAGACTACAAAATAAAATGTGTCTATTACAAATTAATCGTCCCTTCATGGTTAAAAAATATATAAAAAAAGCAAAGTTTATACACAATAAAATTGAGTGCACATTAGAACTTTTCTCCTTTAAAAACTAAAATATGTAAATGTGTGAAAATCTACGTCAAACATTGTGATTTTTAGTGGGCTTATCAGGCAAGAGTCTAACCTTTACTTTATTCCTCTTCTTCTGATGTCTCTCGTGACAGTGCAGACAGTGCAGCCCCGGTCTCTTCTGAGTCACTTCTTTACAGATCACCCTCCAGCTGCGCTTCTGAACTGTCACAAAATGTGATAAGGATTGATTGATGGGGAGAGCCCTGGCTCCATGCTGACCCCAGCAGTCAGTTCAGCGGGTAATAGGAGGAGCTAAAGTCCATGTTAAAAAATAAATAAATAAATAAATCCTCTAGGTGTACTAGTAAAAGTTGACCACTTGGAAACCTTGGCTCGACTGCAATCATAAACCATGCTGTACTTTTAATGATATATAATATCACATTTCCATCATCCTAAACATCATCACTACCATGGCCTAATTATATCTATTTGTTCTATTAGGCCCATATACTAGGATTAGGACTCTAGAGAATACAGATATATGTATATTATTTGTATTCAGCGTTTATAACTTCCAGACACAATTAATCTAGTATGAAACGTATGGTCTAAAATTGTGCCTTCAGGCTTAAAGACTAGACTTAAAGAGTAGACTCAAAAATATTTAACTACATTTAGCATGAATAGTCATGTACGTATTTAATTTTATGAAAGGGGGAGTTATAGAACAGTGATTTACAATATACAATATGAAAAACTGAATTTCAGACAGATTAACCTGAGAATATATTTGCTAATATGCTAAATGAACAATACAAGCAATTGTATACGCTGGGGCAAATACCAGAGATGATATTCAGAAACTTGACAAACATCCTGAAGAAGCATTATCTGTTAGATACAGGTAACAGCTCTACTATTTATTGAAGACTACCTGTAAATGGCTTTAACAGGCACATGTTTTGTTTCATTTTACAGAGATGTATCATGATGTGTGAATTTATTTCCGCTGCTGGTTCATTGGTTCGTGTTTGTAAGAATTGCAGTTTGTTTTCTTTTTAAAATACAACAGTATTTTTGTAATTTAAAATCATACTTAGAAACTCATCATTATTACTTTGGCAAATAGCACAAAAGAGCAAAAATATATAGCAATACTTGTTTAAGAATTGCACATTGCACAGTCAAACCATATTCAATATACTATTAATACGCAAATCTAACTGTGCTGTAGTAAGCTGCCAAAATTAGTCAACCTGCCTTTGTGTGTATACCCAATGCAGGATATCTGCTTTCTTTTTTTAGAAGACAGAGTATGTTCATTTAGTTTACTGGCTGCTGGAGGTAAACACACCCATCATTGAATAAACATTACAATCTCCTGAAATGAATTCCCTGTTGATATCTAGGACCTGGTTTGTAGATTTTCCTGGTAAAGTGTGATTTTTCTAGAAAGATATGTTTAGTCTAGTAACCACTATGGAGATGGAGTGTCTCTGAATGGTTAAGGCAGACTGTGGTCAGGTTAAAGGTAGGTAAAGCATTGCTGCAGGCTATTGTAGACTACTCCAAGGATGTTAATGCTGCTAAGAATAGAAATGTGCTTAGGAAAGGCTAATAGCCAACTTTCAGCAAAACAGAGGTCCTTGTTCAGAAAAACACTAGTGTACAGTATTTTATAAAGCTGCTATTTATTATGCTTTCATTAGCTTGTTTATATATATTTGTAATCAACTTGCTTCTCAACCGATTTAAGTTGTTTTTGTTATTCAATATTCATAACTAACTTGTCTTAGACTGATTACATTTCATTGGTTGCTGTTATCAGAACCTGAAAACTTTGATGTACCTGAAAGCAAGAACTTAAAGCTGGAGCCTACTTTGGAACCTAACTGTCTATTTTGTTAAACACGAGTGTCAGGGCTAAATTTTGTTCATAATCGATCGTCCCCAATCTGACATTGCAAACAGCATATATTGAGGGTAGGGAATTGGTGAATAGCTTTTGTAATTTACCATCAACATGGCATTATCAGGAATTAACCTTATTTGTAGAGAGGGAGAACTGCAATGTATTTTGTTTAGCACACTCTACCCTAACTATCAAATACATGTCAATAAACCAATATTACAATCTGGGTTTTTTGTTCTCTTATGTAATTCCAGTTTCCAGAAAGTTGCCAGTACTGTTTTCTACGTGATTTTGCACAGTCATTACAAATTCTTATATCCACATTGTGTTAATAAGATTAGTAATATAAAATAGTTACCCAAAATCAGAACCATATGGCTACACAACCTTTTGTTTGGCCACATGTGACAGATGGCTTGGTGAGATTGGTTCAGTGCGGGTTGACAACCTGATGCACGAAAATCACGTATTTAAGTACAAATTAAATATTTATACAAAACACAACAAACCAAAAGGCACGATGGCCAAAATAGACAGACAAAAGACCTCCCTAGAAAATGCAAGAACTGTAATAGTGTGGTAACACCTATTTTGATAGTTTAGAGGATATGCCTAACTGTATAATGCTATATTACTACAATTTTAAAAATCCCCTTTAAAAATGGTCCCCTTTTACTATTTTATCTATGTGACTGGGAACAAGAAGTACCCGTCAACCATGCAGAAAAATCAAGAGTACCCCTGTCGGATTGGACATCGCTGAATGTCTGTCCACAGAGACAGTCGTTGAATCACATCAATAGACTCTTGTCTCAAAATGTGAGTGAAAGGGCGAGGACAAAAGAAAGATTCAATCCAATGTCAATTTCAGAAACATTTTACTTTTCTTCATACGATGGGGAGAAAATATAAATGTAATGAAAGTAATGTGCAAAAGGTACTGTTATTCTTATTTTAGTATTGTAGTAGCAGTAAATGTGTGCTGTAAAATTAATATGGAATTGTATGTACAATGAATACTTAATACCAAGTGAATATTGGTTGACAATTACATGTTTTCAATGTCAGTGATGCAATTTAATATGCCATGTTGAGTCCAACAAGTGGATGACAAAAAAACAGGAGCCTATTTTTAAGGAAGCAGCCAACAGCTGCATACATCTAGCAGCTATGTACCTTACAGCTGTGCGATAATAAACAACTGAAACTCCACAAAGTCTGCAAAGGAGCTTACATTCTATTGAAACCTTTACTCTAATTATTCTGTAATCTTTCTTCTACTTATATTTTATCAATGGGTTGTTTATGCAACTGTGGATGAAATTACAAACGTATTAAAAAACAAAAATGTACTTCTCATTAGTGCGCTTATGCTTTAAGTGCATGCAATTATCAGACCCCAGGGGTTGGTCAGGGATTTTGCCTGCAAGGAGACTTTTCATCAACAAAGAAGAAAAATTTGTACCAGCATAATTTGATTTACCAGATGTAACGAAAAAGGTGGGATGAAAAAGGTTCTATAAATATT
Source organism: Polyodon spathula (assembly GCF_017654505.1). Classification (NCBI taxonomy): domain Eukaryota; kingdom Metazoa; phylum Chordata; class Actinopteri; order Acipenseriformes; family Polyodontidae; genus Polyodon; species Polyodon spathula. Next base: position 46,958,421 of record NC_054535.1, on the reverse strand, counting down.
AGGTGACAAACTAGGAATACGTATTTCAAGCACCTAATGTGTTGCATCATGTTTATTAAAACCCAATGTGCTAAATGTATTAATTGTTTTCTATAACTTGGAAGGAACGTTATGGAAAAACAAAATAATCTGTTTTACATGATATGATTTAATATTGATATGATTGATATAAAAAAATTAAGACACATTTCATAACAAATGCCCTTGTCTAGATTTTGTTCTATTGTCAAAAATTGTTAGCAAAAAAAATTGTGCACAAACTTGCATACATAACAAAAAAGGAAGGTAGATAGGCTCCAACCCTCAAAGATTAAAAATGCATTACAATCCAAAGATCACCGTTATAAAAGTTTCATAGTACAGTACAAAGTTTTTTTTTTTTTTTTTTAATACTACTCTAGCAAGCGAAAAGCAGGTATTAAATACAGAGCTGGAAGCATGTATTTAATGTATTGTATTATTGTGTAGAATGTATTATACACATATAGACTCACTGTTTCATTAAAATTATTATTTGCGAGAAGAGATGTACCTTTCATGGATCTCTCAAAGCTTTCTTGAAACTCACAGCAATGTATTCTGTCAATAAGCAGGATTTGTGATTGTGGAATGTCAAAAACGCCAGCAGAAAGAAGTGCAAAATGTACTATGTGCACTTTGTAGAAGGATGTTCCTGTTTCCAAAGTAGGACAAGTACATGCTTGGTATCAAAATAAATGTACTCGATTATCAAATCATATACAGTATAAGGAACTTCATAGAGTTGTGAGATATGTTCTTTTTAAACGCACTGGTTTGCACCCCTTGCAGCTGACAAAGGGTTCATTGCAATTGAGCACAGTTTGGGCTCCGCCTTGTTCTGTCCCGCCAAAATATCTGTAAAGCTACCTATTTAAAACTCAAGTCATGCCCTTATTCTCTGTCTTACTTTTTTGTCTGGTCTTGGCTTTTTGTTATCTTCTGTGTACAGACCCAAGCTTTAAACTCAGACCTGTCAACGCTCCTTTATTTGCCAGGACTCTCCTGTATTTTGGACAACTCCAGGAACAGAGTTTTCTCAAAACTCTACTGCTAAACCATTATTATTATTATTATTATTATTATTATTATTATTATTATTATTATTATTATTATTTATTTATTTATTTATTTATTTATTTATTAGCAGATGCCCTTACAAAAAAAAAAAAAAAAAAAAAAACATATCAAGAATTACAGTACAATTAAGAACAAGATACAAAATACAATGACTTCAGTCCTAATAAGAGCAAATACAAAACACAGTACGATTTGATATTGGGGCAGTTCAAGAGCAGATAAAAGTGTTGATAGTTACATCAGGGATAGATACGAGTGCAATTGAAATACAAGATACTACAGATTGGGTTAAGTGCAGGATTAAATACAGTAAAATAGGGAGCAGATAAGTACAAGTTAAAGTGCATTAAAGGCAGAGTGCTATATAGTCCAGAAGGGAAGAGTTGAGTTTTGCAGGTGTTGTCTGAAGAGGTGTGTCTTGAGAAGGCACTGGAAGGTGGTCAGGGAGGCAGAGAGAACATCAGGTGAGCAGCGGAGATCTGGATGAGCTGGAGCAGATGGGTGGCAGACGCAGGGAGGCCGGCCAGGAGGGTGTTGCAGTAGTCTAGGCGGGAGAGTACCAGGGCCTGGACGAGGAGTTGTTGGAGTAGTTGGTGAGGAAGGGTCAGATTCTTCGTATGTTGCTCAGGAAGAATCAACAGGTGCATGCTAGAGTGGAGATGTGCTGGGAGTAGGAGAGGCAGGGGTCCAGGGTTACTTCAAGGTTCTTGGCTGAGGAGGAGGGAGAGAGCATGGTAGATTCCAGAGGAATGGAGATAGAGAGATTAGAGGAGGGGGAAGATGAGAAGGGGAAGAAAAGGAGGTCAGATTTAGGTTGAGTTTGAAGTGATGCAAGTGCATCAGGGAGGAGATAGCAGATAGACAGGTAGAGATACTGGAGGGGATGGTGGGGTAAGAGGGGGGAAGGAGAGGAAGAGCTGAGCATCATCAGCATAGGAATGGTATGAGAAACCATAGGATGTGATGAGGGGGCCCAGGGAGCATTTGTAGAGAGAGAACAGGCGAGGACCCTGTTGAGAGAGGGTAAGGTGTGGAGGTTGAGCTGCACCAGGTTACCTGGTAGGTGCAGTCAGAGAGGTGGGAGGAGAACCAGACCAGAGCAGTGCCGGAGATTCCCAGGTTAGTGAGAGAGGATAGGAGAATAAAGTGATCAACAGTGTCAAAGGCAGCAGAGAGATCGAGGAGAAGGCAGCAAACCTTTAATGTCTGCAAAAGTTATGGCTGGTCTGTGGTTACTACAATCCACATGTGTACCTAGCAGGCATGCATTCAGTGTGTGAGGCAAGTTCACATACTTAGCCACGCACCCTCACCACCACCCCTCCCTGTTCTATAGGGGACACAGTAAAAAAGATATCACAGATTGCATCACCACTCCATCCCTTATTTTGTATTTTCAGAAGTTGACAGGTATGTAAACTGTAAGACTAAAAAAAAAATATGGCTATCTAAAACCGCATTATTTAACTAAACTAAGAAAAATGTATTAATAAAATGGATATCCGTGTCACTCTCTCACATGGACCCGAAATCTCAGCTATTATCCCTCCAGCTAAGCAGCCCAGCAAAAGCTTGTGTAATAATTCACTCAAAACACATTTCTTTCTCCTACTTCAGACATTGCCGCTAAACTCTTGTTCCAGCCCTTGATGTTTCAGTCTCTCCACTCATCAAAACAAAAGCTTCTTCTTTTGATCCGTCTCCTCTACATTTTTTCAAAGAAAGCTTGGTGCTGGATCCACGCAGGGTTAGATTCCTACAGAAAATAGTGAGTGGAGATTAAAAGATGTGGGGGCCTATGATAACCCATATTTTAGGGTCCCTATGCATGTTATGGCAAATGGTTAATCCGACCTGGGGTAGTTGCTGGAGCGGAGTGGACGTTTCCAGCCCGCTCTTTCAGAGCACTGAGAAGAACTGAGCAGTTTTATTTTTCTTAAATACATGTTCGGCCATGGAGTTAGCACAAAGAATTAAAAAAAGAGGGTGATAAATACAGATGCAGTCACTGTAAAGTATTTTCCATCAAGCCTGTGCATGGTAACCATTAATTTTCTAATTTCAAAACAAAATTACCTCAATTAAGAGGAGGATGAGCTTGATCGTAATGAATTACCAGTAGACGGTGATGAATTGACTCCCAGCATTAATAATAATAATAATAATAATAATAATAATAATAATAATAATAATAATAATAATAATAATAATAATAATAAAATGTAATTTAAGGAATGCCTACATGTAATGCATATTTGTTTAATGCAGTTATTAAAAGTGTTGATAATTTTAAGCGTGCTGAAAGTAGGCCAGATACAAACCTCTTGTTGTATTTTAACATGTTTTGTTGTATTAACAATGTACACATTTGAGATTAAACAATAAATTATTTTTGATAATGGTACTTATTGTTCATTTTTAAAAACATTTTAGAAGTTTGTATTTTATTATTATTATTATTATTATTATTATTATTATTATTATTTATTATTATTATTATTATTAACAAGGGTAGATCTAATTCCATTTTTAAATACAAATTCGTACTTCTGCTTATTCATTTTCCAACATTTTGGAACATTTGGAACATTAACCATTGCAGAAAAAAAGACTGTAATAATGCTTTCGCTTTTATACTTGAGGGTGTACAATACAATGTCATTTTGTTCTAAAACAAAACTGTTACTTAGTTCCCACTGACACACAACCTTTTAGCAAAGTTGCTGGAATGTTTACATTGAGTTACAATGTTGCTACAAGGTTGGGTGTTAGCGGCTTCTCAATGACTACATGAAGCATGTAAAGCTAGAGATCTAATATAAATGCTGGTTCCCTTTCATTTCAAAGATAACCACCAACCAATACTTTTGGGATACGGCTGCCTTAGGTAGGTATTCGCTGAGCATTTTATGTCAGAGTTGCCAATAGGCCCCTCCATGGAGTGACATCCTCTGTCCCGCCTGCCGAGGGAATAAGTAGTCGCTCCGCAGAGCCCACTTCCTCTTTTGCCTCTCACCTAAGGTAAGGTACGCTTCTGTGTCACTAACCCAAGTGTGTTTTTGAGAGAGCTCCTCTGAGTCAACTGCAATTCCCTTGCATTCGTGCCAAGAGCTGGCTTGCCGCTCTCATGGAATCATCACGGTCTGTTTTGCTTATGCCGTGTGCCGTCTTTTCTCAGCTGTCAGTCATATGAGTGGAACGGCCTGTGCAGTATTGTTGTGTTTTTGCATGTGTTGTCTTTCAACCTTAAACCTTCAGAGAAAACACTGATCCTCCACCGGGGCTCCGCTGGTGGGAGTCTTGTCCAAGGACCCTGCATGCCAGAACCCATAATGCAGGGTCATGGAGACACATTTGAAACGGGTGTATGAAGCTGAAGCATAGGTGACTCATCTGGTGAATACAGTGAGTATCCTGAACGGCTATTTGGATGACATACTATGGGAATCCCCACTCACTGAGCCGGTGGCTTCCGAATTACGCCTCCTTTCAGGCACAATAATCTGGATGGTCCTGATTCCCACGGCTGCGGTGGATGACCTGAGACACCATCTGCAGGCTACCGCGGCAGCAGGTCCCTTCCACAAGGAAGAGGGAATGCAGGGCATGGTGCTCCCACGCAGCAGTGCTCCAAAAGACAGTTCCATGGCTGTAGCCCTAGGCAGCCCCCTCAGCATGCTTCGCCCTGGCATAAGCCTCGGAATCCTGCGTGCTCACCACCGTGAACACCGGTTATGCACTGTAGTTCTGAGAGGGACCTCCTCCCTTTCGAGAGATCATGGTTACATCCGTGAATAACCCTCTCCAGGCTTTGGCACTCAGGGAAGAAGTAGAAAAAACTACTTCTCAAATTAACCATCCATCTAAGAGAACACACCTCTCAAAGAGAAGGGTTCTACTTAAGATACTTTCTGGTACCAAAAAAGGACAGTGGCTTTTGCCACATCCTAGACCTGAGACACCTCAAAAGGTTCATGAAGGAGAGGGGGTTCCAGATGGTCACGCATTGCCACATCCTCCAATCTGTCTGGCCGGCCGATTGGTTTACAACAGTGGACTTGAAGGAAGCGTATTTTCATGTTTCTATCCATCCAACACATAGAAAATACTTCTGCTTCGCCTTTCAGGGGAGCATATTCGAGTTTCCTCTCCTAGGCCTCCTGCAGCTCCTGGATCAAATCCTAGCTACCTGGATTACTGGCTGATCTGTTCCCAGTCGCATGAAGGAACAGATTGTAAAGTTTATATTTAAAGTTGAATTTAAGTTTTACGGTAGGCACTTTTATGTTTGCAGACTTGAGAATTGCATTTTTAAAACAAACACAAAAAAAAGCTTTTATATTCAATGTGATTGCCGTTGCACTTTATAATTCATTATGATGGGAAAAATATATATTCTCCTGATTGTGGACCTGCCATATAAAAATGTGAGAAACGTCATCAGTGTGTGTGTCCAACTGTCTGCGATTATTACATTGCCTATATTGTTCTTATGCAGTTCTACAGTTATGCCCCAATACAGCACTGTGAACACAGTTTATATTTTCAGCACTCTCGATAGTTCATACACTACAAGGGGGTCCGTCAGCCCCATTGAGACTCACTCATATGTGTTTGTGGGTTGCTTTGAGCTCCCTATGAGATATTTATATACAAACAAGCCAAGTATAAAAAGCTAATTTGATACAAATCATATGTAATGTTTGAAATAGGTGAGTACACGACATCATAGGAACCTATGAATTGCAAGATGCATTGCATCCTAACTTTTACTTTGTTTTCAATTTATGCATTTTTTTCAGTACCAATCAATAATAACGAGGAAGCATCTTGAAATTGAATTAGATGATTTATCTGAACGCTTTAGCTCAGCTTTTTACTTTGCTGAAGAGGCTTGTTAAACTGTATGTGCCTTTACTGCCTTGTACCATTTGACAGAAATTTTCTAGGGATTGCCTTTATCTAAACCAGCCTCCTGACGGTTTCCTCTCCAAGCTGCTTTCATCTATAATACTGACCGACTGTCAAAGACTGGCCCACCAAAAATCTTTGGAAAGCTTTCTCTCCTTCTCCTCTGCCACTCCAATTTTTCCTTCTGTCAGCCAAACAGTGCCATTTCCTTCACATGTGAAGTTTCACCACTGAGTGGTGAGATTAGTCTTTAATTTCCCATCAAAGTAAAACAAAACAAAATACAAATTATTAATTACCCTCTATTTCTTTTTTATTTTGTTTCCTTTGGATTGGTGGCACAGTTGTGGGGAGCCAGTGGTCCACTTTTGAGGGCAAGTGAAGCTCATTTCACAACCTTAGATGCCCTGCCGCACCAGCCTCATCCTTCGTGAAGAAGTTTCTCCACAAGCCAAAGGGGACCCCTGACCAAAACTATCCTAACTCCCTTGCAAGCTGGGGAGACCTCTGGACTTCTTTTCATCTTTTTGAATCTCTCACTATCTTACTTTGCGTTTCCCTTCCGCGAGCCAAGGGGAGACCCTGTCATCTTTTCTAAGTCACAAGCACTCTCTTCCCATTTCATTTCCTGAGGTTCTCCTCCTATTTCATTTCCTGTCCTATGAAGTATTTTAATTTGACATGCAGTTGTATGCATGGGAGATTATTTGTCAGCTTTCTATATGGCCCAGTGAATGTATTAAGCACATTTAGATAATCTGTATTACAATATTATTTGTTACAGTTGTTTGTTGGCGATTGGTATTTGAGTTTATAGAAGCAGTGTGGAGAAATGTTTTTTTTTTTATTGATAACTGTGACGGGATAAGGTCAAAGCCAAGTCTGTTTAGTGCCAGAAAGGAGCCCCAGAAGCGGTAGGCTGCAGTTTAAGTGCTGTCGCTTACTTTTATTAATGCAAAACAAAAATAACCAAACACTGGAACAAACAAAAAAGGTTCAAACAAACACAAATCAAAACAGCAACACCCAAGCAGAGCCATCACGATGTTACGCCAGGAGCACAACTTGCTGCTCCCATTCCATTCCCTAAATTAAACCAACTAAGCAAAGGATCTGTCTCCCTTTTATACCATGTAGCTGGGACTTGATTGATGATCAATTATTCACTCAGCCCAGACCCAGCCACATTTGCCACATGGATTGCCAAGTTTAAAAATTCAAAATAATCAAACTTTATTTATACAACACAAAAACCACACTATTTACATGTGCTGGGCTTCTACCCTGCCACAGTGACCTATAAATAATTAAAAGTTATTTGGGAGTAACATTTTTAAACAAATATTTTAATAGAGCAATACACAGTGACCTTTGGTTACCATGGCATGCCAGGGGATATAGCATTCAGTTTACCATGACATTGTGAAGGTTAAAGACTATGCTAGTACACTCTGTCAACACACAAATACCTTGTGGCATGTTTTCATTTTCTTGCCCTGGCCAATAATATTAGCAGTGTCAGACTGACAAAGCATGTAAAACTATATTATTTTAGGTTGTTACTTCCAGTTCAGAGAGATGGTAAGAAACAAGTTGTTATTATGGACAGTTTGTTTTAGTTATTTCATCAAACATCAAATGTATTTACTAGGTTGTGACCTCTGCACACAGGCCCTCTCTGGGAACTAAACTGAACCCTTTTAAGCCAAATCAGCTAATAAGGTAAATTATATACAGTATTTTCATGTGAAAGTATACAGTATAAATATGTTCACTGGAAAACTTCCAGTGAAGCACCTTAACACCAATGACAATTACTTATATATGCAATTGATGTTAACTATTAATTGAAGACCTCCAATGCAGTGGCAAAGAATGCAGAGTAATAATGTTCCAATGTATAACCTTCCAGGTCTTATGCAGAGTTGTTTTTAGTATAGACAAACATCTGGAAACAATTCACACATTGAAGCCTTGTTAGACATGGATTCCACTTTTAAAAGTCAACTTGAACCTTAATTGAAATCTCCTGTACTTTCACAATGGTTATGAACGCTACTAGAACAAATCGTACCAGCGGCAGCCTATACATTTCCACTGTTTGACAAGTGTGCTGTACCATAAATAATAATAGTTGGAGACCAAAAAGGAAAAATCCAATTGTACTCATTTTTCAGCCAGGAATTTTGTTTGACCTATTATAATTATTTATAACCAAGCAGAAAGATTCTTCCGCTGTAATATTCTTCCAGTTAACATAAATCACTACCCTGCCATATTAGAAAAAAAAATGGTTGTACCACTGATTGTATCACTGTGTGAAGATAGTACCTACTACACATTTAAGGCTAATCTTTTTAGTTATGCTTGTTAATGGAAAACTACCTGTTTCTCTTTAAAAGTCCAAGCACCTCCTAACTTCCTGCATGGACTATTAAATCTGTTTTTACCTCAGCTATGTATATAACTCATACATCTTGGCCTTGCCCCTTGCCATTTTTCTAGTCTTCCTGACCCTTAGCTCATTTTGTAAACTTTTACTTCCTGTTTTATTTCCCTCACAGGGTTTCTTTTCCTTGGTTTTATTTTGGGAATTCTCTAGAGAATATGTCAGTGGAACATCTTCTATTTTAAGCATCATTAGGATGGCTGGAGGCAATAATCAAGGGCTAATTAAATGCTTGTGCTGACTTTTTTTGTGAATGAACATTCTTTGAAAACAACAAATACTTGTTTGACTGATGTTCTACACACAAATGACCCTCTCTCCACACATGACCACAGTAGGATAACAAGGATCTGCAGTTAGCACATATGATAAACCCTAACATTCATTAAAGGGACACCATATTTTTGCTGTGGATTTCTAGACCAGCGGGATTTTTTGCATAATCCATCCTAATGTCCCATTAATAAAACAAAAGTAAGCTTCAGTACAGACGTTATACAAAATATGCTACTAAGAGCTTATAATGCTACTAGATGACTTGAGATTAGGCCCTCCACCAGGCATACGCAAACACACACTTTTGATTAAAAAAAATCTGCATATACCTGCAGTAATTTGAATATAAGTTGTATTTACAACTAAAATTAAACTAATGCTGCTGAACTGGCATTAACTATAAAATGAAGCCATAGATATATTGCACTGTTAGTTGAGGTCAAAAACAGAGTGTAGCTGAAATTGAAATGAGAAACTGAACAATACGAGGCTTAAAAAACAGTGCCCAAGTGGGCATGGGCACCGTCAAACAAAAATAACTTGATAGTAATTTGACCGTGCATATTACCCTAATGACTTAATGAGTTCTTCAACCCCAGCATATGCTACTTGTTTTGTGTTACCTCTTAAGCTGACATCACATTGCCTGCCGTGCAAATAAGCTTCTAATTGCTTCTGTGAGTAGGTCAGTCTATTTTTAGAACAAGCTAGTTTGATTTACTGTGCATAAAGACCTTGAATGATTTGTGTTGGTCAGTTTATATGTTGTTGCATTCTATCAGTACAGTTATTAAATTCAAGTGTGAGGGTATTATTCATAGAGTCATAGTAAAATATATACTGTATAGTCATGGTAATTTATAATAGTCAACCAGAATACTTACTGATAATTTTGCATATGTTTTTTATGGTTCTGGCAGTGGACTTGGTTACAGGTAAATTATTTTAAAAGAATAATATTCTGAGATGCAGCATTTGATTTACAATGAAGCACATACAGCTATTTCTGAACTCGTTCAACTGATTCAACTGAGTTGCTTTCCTATGACCTTTGTGCATACCAATATTCATAGATTCACTCTTTTGCTGTTTTTTTTTTTTTTTTCTTGTCCTGCAAATAATAAGACTCAGGTGGTAAATGAACTGATGGACCCTGTGCCAGTAACTCAATGAAAATAAAAAAAAAATATATATTCACTAATAATTTTAAATACAAAAGGAGAACACCAACCTAAGATGGATTCTATAAATTCTAATGTCACAGCAAGCATCCACGTATGTTAATAGGCGCTAATGAGACAACACTAAGCATTAGATATAAAAGGAAAAAGTAATGTGTGTGTGTGTTTGTGTGTGTGTGAAGCTCAATAGCTGCCTATAAAACACACAGACATTTAGAAACTCCTCCATTTCTGTCATTCAGTTAGTGCCTCCTTCTGATCAGTCTGCGCTACCCTGCAGGGTATTTTTCTCTGCTCAATTATCAAGGTCAATCAGGGATTTATTTATCAAAGGGCTGTACGATGTGATACCTTCATTATCTTATCCTAGTAAAACTCCCAGTTGCTGCTTCCTAAAGACCCCTAATTATTAGTTCATATCAACAGTGTCTACTGCTGGCAAGGATGCCTGGCTCTTATTAGTAAATAGGTTACAAGCCTATTGTATTGGATACACATGTGAAATAAACACAGTATATGTAAAAAGCCATAACAGCATTCGATATACAGGTCATCTTATAACACATCTGATAGTTAAGTCACATGAATACTATATGGTGGTTATTTTAACAAATATTTAACATAAGACCACAAATGGCTGTGCTGTAATTTACTGTAATGTTGTAACTAATGTCAGTGGAGGCTCCACTTATAACAGATCCTGTTAGATCCGTTTACAATTTTCTGATAGGGTCATTGATTGCCAGAGCGCAGTGTGGCGTTTATCAAATGTGGTGTGCCTGCCTATATATATATATATATATATATATATATATATATATATATATATATATATATATGATCTATATTATATATATATATATATTATATAATCTATTGACTGTCATGTACATGTACTATGATTTATTGACTGCCAGCAGTGGTGAGTTCTGGGGCTACTTCACTGGTTATGGGACCACTGGGGTTTGACTGGAACTGCAATAGAAAGAGGGGGGTCCGGGTTGCAGGGGCAGAACTTCCATGCATGTTTTATTAACACACATTCACACATACACTACACAAATACTGCAGTTTTTTGCAGATGTCTTTTCTTTCTCTTGGAGGGCAGTATTTGAGGCGTTCATTTTCTGAGCAGCATCTGCCCACTTGTTGGTTTTTGTTTGATTTATAATACTGTTTTTAAAATCAACCTTATTTGCTTGTATTTATATTTCATTTTTTGTAAATATATATTTTTAAAGATAATTTTGCCCCCATGTCCGAACTATTTTATTGTTTTGCCTTTTTGTTTTCACTGTGTCTGCTGGTTTTCATTCCAGCTGAGCTCTCAATTATTTAACCAGATCCTTCATGAAACTGATCATTTGCTTAATTAGACCTTTTTAATTGTTTTCAGCTCTTAATTAATTCCAGAGTTCAAGTTACTTATAAAATGTTATAGCTAGCCCACCATACGATGCACTTCAAGATAGCTAGTTAAGTTGTAGTATCACATCGGGTTTTGGGAAACGCACGCAAAGATCAGTCGAAAGCAGCTGCAGTGAATCGTAACAGTCATCTCCAAACAGCAAATACTACCGTTACAGGGAAACGGCCCCCCCGGTCAGTTTGAAAAATAAACTTTGTTTTCCTGCAACAGCTGACATTGCTTTAGTAGAAAATTCACGCTACATTATTGTTTTTCTTAAATTACCATTCTTGCTTTTTGGCTGAGGCGATATTATCAACTCATCATCTAACTAGTGAATTTGCTGCGTGATTAAATCGTCCTTAAACTGACGGTAAACTATGTTGCGGTTGCTAAAGAAGATGCAACATTATTGAACTCTTTTAACGTCCCTTCATTAAAATTATTTTTGTTATGTTAAGTTTTTGGAGCATTTTGTTAATGGCACGATGTGTGCAAAGCACAAACCTTAAGTGTATTTTTGTTTTTTTTTATTTTCACTGTTCTTGTTCTAAATTTCTTGAATGCAACTGTTCATTTTAAGTAAACAGTACTTACACACATTTGGTCACCATCACAACTGTTGCATGAAGCTGGCATTACTGTATTCTGTTTCTGTTACAGCACTCAAGTATGAATTGCATTCCAAAACTGTTTAGTATATAATAATAATAATAATAATATACAGTAGCTTGCTCTGCACTGAAGCATTAGTGGATCAGCTAACAAGGGGCTCAGCTGATATCCCATTTCTTCAGGCGTACAGCCACTTTCTTGAGCCCCCAATGTATCTCTGACAAGCACTTGGGTACATATTTGTATGATATCACAACAAAGGAAATACACTTTTTTGGGGCGCATATGTATAGCTATTATGAACTGTATATCTCCTTACAGTACGACAATGCGACAAAAAATGGACTGAATGATAATACCTGAAAATAATCGTAATATTTTTTAATAAAGTAGCCAGCACAAATATAGTGTTAGGTGGTGGATTGAGCTGATTGGACGTTTGCAAGAGGTCACATGATTGCAATCTTTTTTTTTTGCCAGTTGACTATAGTTTGCAGGTTTTGATTGGTGTTGGTATTTAGTTTAATACACATAACTGTTTGTCACCTTGGTGACCTGCGACAAAAAACAGCAGCAAAGTTCACACTTTGTTTTTGTTTTGTTTTTTTAATCATGGGCAGGTGATAAGCCTCAGACAAAACTGAAAGTGCAACAGCTGCTTAACTATTTAAAAGAAAAGTACTTCACATTGGGAGTTTAGCAGTATGATTTCCGTGCCTAAAATAAATGTAATAGCAGACATATCACAATTTACACCTCAGATGTATGCCATATTGCAGCTGTTCAAAGAAAAACTGGCAGACAGCTTTTGCTTTTTTCAAGAGTGGATTTTTTTTCAAGAGTATGATGACTATATTCTTTGCTACAGTGTGAAAGTTTGTCTACAGAATAAAAGCAAAATATGTTGTGGTAAAGAATAGCTGTGTATGCAATTAAAAGGGACAAAATACAAGATGTTTCATTTTTAAATTATGTACAATTATTCACAATACATATGTAACATTTTCATATGTACTAAGCATTATAGGTTAAAATTCTAATAGAGTAGACAGTTACAGTAAGTTTCATGATTTTTCTCTCCAGTGGGGGCTGTAATGATATGATCATTTGTAGATAGTCCCTTGTGGACTTATTTCATAAATCAAGGAGTTTATGGAGAAGCCCTGGTTTTGCGAGCAGGCATTCAAGATGGCTTCCCATGTATGTTGAAGTGTTAGATACAGTGTGTAACTTAAGTTACTAAAAGTTATTTATTTTCATTCATTGTGAAGTTGTTAATGAACTCCAGGTTTCTAAAGGTATACAGAACAGCACAGTCTAAAATGTGATTTTACCAGGGTAATGTTAAGAACCTGAATCTGGCAGAATAAGTATCACAGACCATCGATTGCATTTTTGATATTACAATCTTCAATGGTTATTAGTAAGAAATGCAAATTTAAATGAATAAAATAAAAGCTGCTGCCAAAAAACATGAGTTGAGAACCACTGGTTTAGTTCTTTGAATGTCAGCAGACCCCGGGCTCTCGACCCTGGGACTTATTGACTGATTTATAGAGGAATGCTGGTTAATTCACTTGTGCTTCAGAGTACACCTACCAGCTGGGTACATGGAAAAAAAAAAGACAGATAGAAAAAAATAACATTGGAGACATTACAGTATAAACATTCATCTCGCTTAACCAAATGTAGTGATTATTCTTCTTGTTTCGGTTTACTGTACCGCTGTATGTTTGGAAAAAAAAGCTACCTTCCAGATCTCTGGTTGCCCTTATCCCTCCAACTGAAGTGAGTATGCTGTAAATAAGATTGCAGACAGATCCTGCTTAGCAACCATTCTGGTGGTTTTCAATTTCTTGCATTCTGTTACCCTAAAGCAAAAGAAAGCAGGTCTGCCTATTCAAAGGTGTTAATTATAGCACCAAGTTTAATTTTACAACAGTGGTGTGAACAATTAAAGCTCCAGTTTGTACTGTAGTTAACACAAAGTACCATTACTGCAACACAAAGTGCCCTCCATAGAAGTTGCCCTTCCCCTGCAGTTTGGATTCCTAGCCAGCCTGCTGCCTCCCATGTTGTCTTTGAAGGTGGATTTATGTGTTTTCAATACAACTCACGAATGCTGCAGAACAGCAGGGGATTGTAAACAATCACAGCAAGAACACAGTGGTGTAAAGGTCTTAGCAGACTCACATTCTACTACAATAGATAGTAAAAATATGTATATATCAAATTACACTAAGTAAACTGTATCTGTAAATAATGATAATACATGTTGTTTAAATCCCAAATCCTGTGCTTTGGAGTTAGGCCCATGGTATGAGTTTTAATAATTTTAATAATATAATGCCAATGCAAATGTTACACACATCAGAAAAATAACGCAAAATACTAACATTTGTTTTTATAAATCTTAATATGGATTCCAGTAGCCACAAAGTGAATGAAAAATGGCATTCACTTTGTGGATGACCTTGATGTTTTAAGTTTTCTATTACAAATAAACAGAAAAGTAGCAATTTAAAAAGATAAATGTAGTTACATTATATGACCTATACACATTTTTCTTTTCTTTTTTTTTTTGTAATTGTGCCTATGCAGCACCTTACATTTTAATTTCAATATTTCAGGAAGATGACAATTTCATTTCAAATTAACACAGACTTACATGTGAGAAGCCCACATCATCTGCAAAGTTGTCCACTTTTCACTGGGTGAGCTCAAATTTCCTCTGATACATTTAAAAGACAAAACAGACCATTTATCATGTCTGTATATTGATGTATCTTATATAGTTCAAGCAAACTGTAGACTTTCGCTCTCAGCAGGTCCAATGCCAACAGACAGCATAAAAAGATTAAAGCCTGGCTTTATATTATGTATTTAAGTTGTTTGCATGGCTCTTTCACTGTAATATTGCCAGAAAGTAAATATCCTGGTGTTTTTTTTTTTTCAATTTGTTATATTAATTCTCTAGGCCTGGGGGTAATGAACATTTGTCATATGGTCTCTCCTTTAAAAAGCCATCTGTGTTCAGACTAGTTCATTTCCTTTCTCTCTCTTTCCTACCCTGTTTCTCAATAAACTAGCCAAACAAGTCATTATAAATAAAGTATAATAAAACATTTATTACCGCTCAAGCTGCATACTTTATTTAGTCCCTTGTAATCTGTGTGTAATGAAACAGCAGGTAAAGGATATGGTTGAAAAGGACTGACTGAGCTTAAACATGATATTTGTGTTGTTTCTTCATCCAATATTTTCATCCGTCATAAGTAAAAATGCCTAGTAATTGTGTTTACACATAAAAAGAGTCACATATCATAAGGAGTCACTACAGCTTTATGTATTCACTGTAGTATGTAGACACTGTGGCAAAAAGTTAACTGCAAAGACTGCAGGATAACATTTTTCATAATGATACTGAAATTTGATGCATTGTTCCCTTTTTGCTGCCGGCAATTTAGCAGGTTTCACTGAAATTCTCCATTCTAAGAGCTGTTAAGCACCAAAATGCATTACCTCATTATTGTCATTATCAGTATCATCACCTTCAATGCTAAAATTGCTCTTACTGCCAAAAGCAGATATGTTACATTTTGCCACACTTGTCAGAAATGTAAAGTTGGTCTGCTTTAGCCAATCAGAGTTTAGCAGTTTTATTTTTTAATGCGCAAAACAGATTTTGTGATTTAAAAAAAAAAAAAAAAACTAGCGTAAGATATAGCTTGGCTTCCCAGTAAGTCATTTTCTCATTATCTAGCAGATGATTCTTGTACAGTGGATTTAAGTGAAATTGCATAACATGGAATCTTCAAAGTTGGCAATTGAATAAAGGCTAGATAAAAAGGAAATCATTTGTCTTATTCTGGCAGAGCACGGATATCACTAGTACATATTCACATCACTGAAGTAGAGCCAGAAAAGACCTGAGTAGAAAGACGTTATTCTTCATGTCTTTTTTAAAGTTATTTTTGTATCCTTAGAAAACATTAGTTGACAGTAGCTTGATGTTTTTTTTTTTTGTTTTTTTTTTTCATTCTGTCATTAACAATACAGAAAACAGTTCAAAATGTTTTTGGGGGGAGGTGGGCTTTAACAGATAAGGACTTGAAGATCGTGGTCTTACTAATGAACAACATTGTCACATATTCTTGTTCTGGTTATTATTATTTCATAATACTCTAGAATGTTCGGAAAAACATAATTCTAAAGTAAGCTGTCCATTAGCTTAAGCAACACAGCTTTTATATATACCAGTGACAGACTGGGGGAGGAAGAGAAAAATATGTAGTTCAGGAGGGTCTAAAGAACTACATCCCCCAGAATACCATAGGAGGGAGTAGGGGGAGAGTCACCTGGCTCCAATCTGTAATAATTATCACCTGCCTTTGATTAGCAGGATGTTATATAGGAGTTCATAAATGTGTGTGCAGAGCAATCTCTAGTCTGTGTGAAACAGACTTTCACTGTAAAGAAACCTGTGTGAAATGTTTTTTGTTTGTGCTTAAATGTTCTTACTGTGTGTTTTGAAACTGGTAAACAGCTTACCTGTCCAGTTTGTGTAGTGTTGGTTCCTGAAAGGTTTAGTTATTATTCTTGTGTGGAGTTAGGCTTTTTTTCTGTTTTATTTTGTTTTTGTTATTATAAATAATAAGAGTGTGCATACGTGCTAAAAACTTTAAATCTTGTGTCTGGGTCTGTCGTTTTCAAGGGTGAAAACAAATCTGAGCCGTAAGGCTCTGTTACAATGTATGTGATTGTGTGTGTGTGTGTGTGTGTATATAAAACTCATTACTAACTGTTACTTCCTTTTTCAGTCTGTTTTTATCATTGAACTTTCCTTTTCAAACAAAACTATGTTTGTCAGATGCTTCTACAGTGCTCTGGCAGTAACCAAGAAAGAAGCTAACATCACTTCAAAGATGAGCAGCCATGACAACCATTACTGCTACAGCATCAAATTATTCACCAAACAAAATGATAATACAAGGATATAACAATAAATTCAGTCTATTACATTATGCGGCAGGCAGTACAACTGCAATCTGTGGATGTGACATGCAGTGAACCTAATTCAGCTCATTTAACACTGGTTCAACATATTTTACTTATCTATGTGTTTTACTTGTCAGATTCAAAGCGGCTCCACTTCTCTAGTCCCGCACAGTAAGAATCTTGCTCTTCAGGGATTTACTGCTCTCCAGAAATCTGCATGTCTGATTTTTGATAACAAGCCTTGTTGACAGGCAATGTTTGTGGGCTGGGGCAATTCAGTGGTGTGCAGGGGGCTTTTGTCATAACATCATGTCAAAATACATCTTCAGCAAGATAAATGAATGAGTCTGACCTGCACATATAGGCCAATAGGTCAGTCCAACACATTAATATTGTCTGTTATGTCTACAGAAAAGATGCACTTTCTACTGTAAATCACCCAAAGCATGTCATTCTTACTGAAGGAATGAAAAGTGTATTTCCACATTGTCACTGCATTTAGGATTAGATAACAAATCTTTAAAGATTGCAGTCTTGGAGAAGAGAAAAGACCAAAATAACTGTTAAGTTTATGTATACCAGTCTTTTCTGTTGCTATCTCTTTTAAAGTGTACTCTTTTGTTTATACCTTTTGACATATACACATAAACATCACCTTAAGGCGCATCACCTTAAAAGCCACTGTCAGATTGCAAAACTACAATTCAGCTCCCAAGCAGGAAGATTGAAATAATATTCTCTATACAACAGATGCTATTGAAGGTGTGAGTGCTCTTGAAACATTCAGTTATGGACCTGCTGTTGTTCTTTGCTAGTCGTGTACTTAAAAAAAAAAAAAAAAGTAGACTTTAAAATACTGGGAAAACCACCAACACAACATACAAAATGTCCAGATATTAGCCACAAATGAATGTACACGTTATGGGCAAACCCTGAAACTGGGCAAAGATCCTTCATTCTGGGTTTTGCCTAGGCAGATCTAGAAGTGTCCACAACTGCCCGGTCAAAGTTCTTTCTTTGATATTTTCAGGGGACAGACAGAGCTACAATTAAAGAGCTTCTTTGACCTGCCTACCTGAGTAGTGTCATTCACATACTCACTCATTCACTCACTCATCTCATTCATAAAAACTACAGCCAATTATAGAGCTAGGGGGAGAGCCTTGGTAATTACATTTAAAATCTAGGGTAGGGAATTAGTTTTGTTCAGCAGCAAATCTCCAAACACCCAGAAACTTTATGACAGAACACAGACTCTGAGACCTAATGGAAAAGCTGGAGGCTCCGGGGAAAACCTAGAGGTTAGGCAGGTCTGCCTCACTCAGAACACATATGAAAGAGCAGAGGCAGTGATTCAGATTGTGCCTAAGAAGCAGTGGGCAGACAGCGGTTTACCCAGTCAAAGCCCGAAATAAGTTATTAAAATTTTTATTTTGAGCTTTGCTCGAAGTCAGTGGGCAATTCGAATTTACGTATGTTTTCTTATACATTTCTAAATGGTGAATGCTGTACCAGAAATTGCTTTTTGGTCTTCTCTTAATAAAGTGTTATCATAAACAATACTAACTTTAAAGAACTGCATTTAAATAATGTTTTGCTATTTGTGAATGTTACCTGAGGAAATGTGAATATTAACACCACAGCAATTATCATTATTTTACATTATATACAAATGTATTTTCTATATCTTAAATAGTGGTGCCCTACAATTTTTGAAGACCACTATGAGTCTTATAAGTGGCATAATCGAAAACTGCAGACAATCTTTGGAAAAAGCTGTTAAAGTACCAGACTTCCTACTAAAAGTATCTATCTCCATGTTGGGAGATATATTCTATCAAATTCCAAGAACACTATTGTATTGTTTCTATGTGATTTTTAAAACAAATAATATGCACTGCTGAATTGGGAATAAACTGCATATAGGCCACCCCTTTCCTGTTTACACAGTGATGGCAGGTGTGTATTGGACTAGAAACTAAAACACCTGCTCAGGCTACTCTAGGTTCACATTATTCTAACAAAAAAATACATATTAATTATGTCATTCCCCTAGCATCAGAAATGTAACAGTCTGGCTCTGAGGTATGATTCTTTTTTTTTTTTTGTTTGTTTGTTTTTTTTTTTTTTTACTCAATCATATTTACACTTATGAACAAATAAACCCTGAGAGCCAGAGGGGGGATTGCTATCTCCAGTGCCAGAGGGAGAAGCCCTGCTGTGTCCACTGCCAGAGGGAGGAGTCCCGATATCTCCTGTATCAGAAGGGCAGCCGCTACACCTGCTACCCCTGTCGGAGTGCCTGGAGCCGCTGCCACTGCCACCACCGGCGTCATGCCGCCATCGCCCAGCACCATCGCCACCACCGCCAGAGGGCCCACCGCAGCGGTAACACATACAGCAAGTCTGCCACTTGCCCCCAAGTTGGGGCCACCCTCTTTAGAGGAGTCCCAAGTGGGAAAAAGTCACTCAGGCTTGGGGGGTAGAAAGAGGGTTAAAGGTGACCCCTCACAGAAGCCCAGGGGTTACCACAGAGGTTAAATGAGCATCCCCTTACAAACATCCAAGGGTTACAATAGAGGTTAATGATTTGTTTTTCTTCTATGTGTTTTTTCTTCAGATAACTTTTTAGCTAATGCATTGACTGTATGTTATAATATATTCTGCAATATCAATTATAGTTTAATTAATGAATACTTTCAACAAAGAGAATGTCTTACATTCCTCAGACCAAAGAGAGAAATCAAAATAAAATTGAATTTGAGCACACACACCTGACTATTTCACAGCAACATGTAATAAGAGGATTTGCAGTAATGAGTGCCTAAATATAGATTTCAAAAACGGATGTAAGTTCTAACCTCTGCGCTCTTTAAGGTCGGCTAACGCTAGCCTTTTTGTGCCTCCCAAAGGTGAAGCTGAAAAGGAGAGGAGAAAGTCCATTTAGTTATAATGCTCCCAGGTTGTGGAACTCACTGCCCTTTTCTATTAGAGATGCTGCTTCGGGCAATATTTTTAATTCAATATTAAAGATTTACCTTTATTGTCTAGCCTTCTTAAACTGACTTCCAAATATAATTGTTTTTATTTTATTTTACTTACTAATTTTATTTTTGTAATGCTGTGTTTTATCTATCATTCTTATTCATTTCCTGCTTTCTTCAACTGTTTTTTTTAATTTATTGTCTTTTTTTATTGTTATTATTTACTGGGTAAGGGTGTCTGCTAAGAGATAAATAATAATAATAATAATAATAATAATAATAATAATAATAATAATAATAATAATAATAATAATAATAATAATGTTATTACTGTAGTATAGTTGTGTATTGCTATTTAGTAATTTTTACTGTTTTTGATACTGTAGACTTTGTTCTGTTTTAAACATCATGTAAAGTGTTTTGAGATACTATGGTATGAAAGGCGCTATATAAATAAATACATTTGAAAATTGAAATTAAAATAAATCAGTCAGTTGGCTATATCATAACCTTTGTCAGTAATAGGTAGTTAAACCTTGTGTATGAAGAATAGAGCTAAATTAATACCATAAGACAATGATTGAAATGTCCCAAAACAGACAAATGGAACTGATACCTATTCACTGCAACATTTCCCTACATGTATTTGCTTTAATTCCTTTCTGACCTTTGTACGTCTCTTTCCCATATTCCTTGACAAAATGGAGATGTTGGTTCCAACAAGCAACAGGATTCATTCTGTACATTCATCACAGTCTCTATTTCCTCAGCACCTTGTCATTGTTCCAGCAAAATCTGCCCTGGGCCTGTTTTAATCCACACATGATGTAATGGTTGGCTCTGCATTCACCATAGATGAGACAGCAATGGTTCCCCTCACTATAAGTGGAGGTTTGCCTTTCATGGGGTGCAACAGACATTACAAATCTCATACACTGTACTCCTCAACTAATGATGATAACGTCACAGCATGTCCTTGACATATAGAAGCATTTTACAGGTAGAGGCGAATAACCACTGACAACATGTATTTTAATTGACTACAAGTTATCATACTTTCCTGTCATTTTGCATTCTCCTTAGCCATGAATTTTCCTGGTGCTCTGTGTTACCCATTTCCATTATGTTGTTCTCTATTACAGCTTTATTAGATATGGTAGAAGGTCAATGGTTATTGAACAGTGACTTATATTTCTCTGGGTTCCACTCCTTCTGGAGGAAATACAACGAGGTACTGTCTTAGACTTCCTGACCCTGATTCTTATGTTGCTTTAAATTCTGCCACCAATGATTACACTGTGTAACATTTTTTTTTTTTTTGTTCCTGGGTAGTAAGTGTTATTTCCTAATTGCTTATGCCTCAAAAGTATAGAAAATGGCTATTATTACCCACAAACTTTGCTTTTGTGACCAGGACAGTGATATTTCAAAATATCACTATTTCCAAAACACGTATTTATACTAAAGTAATACAAAAATGACTACAAAAGATTTAGAAGTGAGTAGATTTACGATTATACTGTAAATACTATGCATTACTTTAGTATAAATACATGTTAATTTGGATTCATATGTTGTTTTTTTCTGATTTTATGTGAACGAAGAGACACACATTTGCCCGTTTTCCCACTGGAAATAGTGATATTTTGAAATATCACTGTCCTGGTCACAAAAGCAAAGTTTGTGGGGAATAATAGCCATTTTCTATACTTTTGAGGCATAATAAATTAGGAAATAACACTTACTACCCAGGAACAAAAATGTTACATAGTGTTATATGAAGTGTTAACCCAGAGAGCCTAAAATTCAGTAGTTTTAGTTCAGTAAAGGAGGCTGTGTGGTCTGTTGGTTAAAGAAAAGGGCTTGTAACTAGGAGGTCCCCAATTCAAATCCCAGCTCACTCACTGTGTGACTTTGAGCAGGTCACTTAACCACCTTGTGCTCCATCTTTCAGGTGAGATGTTGTTGTACTGACTCTGCAGGTGATGCATAGTTTACACACCCTAGTCTCTGTAAGTCGCCTTGAATAAAGGTGTCTGCTAAATAAACAAATAATAATAAAATATTAATAAAGTTTGTTTGTAAGCTTCAAAATACTTTCTGGTGGAGAATGGGAACTGGGAAAGAAATGCATTTGCTTTGACTTGTGTTTCTTAGTCTTGTACCTATTGTTTAACTATGTGAACATTGTTATCAATATCTGCTCCACACATATTGTAATTGAATGAGGGCATTTACTGCAGATTTATGATAGGTAAAAAATAAATATGAAGAAACAACCACAGAATGACATTCATCCTACACCAGCAAAGGAAGAACATTTCATATAGATAACTTTACTGAAAATGTGCAATTAATAAATAAATAAACAAACGCTTCTCCAACTGTTATGAAAATAAGAACAAGAAGAGTGATGCTTCTCCTGGTTCTAAGTAGCTGATTTATTCCAACTTTGTCAAGTCAGGTCTTAAAGAATTCCACTGTTTCAACATCAATAGTATTGTTTGGTAACCAGTTCCATACATTCACCACTGTATGGCTTTATACACATTCTGATACTATATATAATAGCTCACCAGTCTTTACTATAAAAAAATTACAGGTGAGAAAACAGACCACTCCTGGTAGGAAAGTGCCAGGTAACAAATTGCTGTAATAATTCTCTTGTCTGAATGTCTACAAATGAATAGTTTGTGCCTTTGCTGTCAAGAAGGACACTGTTACTTTTAAACAGTGGTCTAGACACACTACTCCTGAGAGATGAAGCAGGAATGTTAGCAGCAGCTAAAGATACACACAGTGGCCGGATTGACAAGTGTCAGGAATGTGGTTGCAGCAATCAGCATAAAGCATAAGAAAGCAAGACAAAATGTTTTTACTGATTGACTTTAATATGCCCTACTTAGATTTGAAGAAATGCAATTTAGCTATATAACATATTTTAGGTACAAACCTAAATAACAGTGTCATTTTTAAACAGACCTAAATACCACTCTATTCTTGTCATGACAAATCAATAATTGTAAAGATAATTATTATTTATTTTAGACTCTGTATCTCAATTTTTTACACTTAAAATATCATGTATATGTTATTTAAAAAAGAGAGATGTTGGATTTGAATATATAAGTAAAAACTTAACCTAAAATGTAATCTATGGAAAGAGTTGGATCTGTGCCACGACACCCATTACATTACAGTCTGGGCTGGTGACCCTTAATGTAACACTTGTTGTGTTTTTGACAGATTTAGTCAATTAAAAAGGAGAATAAATGGCAAAGTGTAATTTGTTTCCCGAAGTTTAAGGCAGCATGCCAATAGAAGTTAAGCCACATTTACAGTAGGAACACTAAAGCTGCCACTTGTACTTAAACAAATGAATGCAATTCATCATGTCTGAAATAAAAAGAACATCACATACATCTGACTTCATACATCAGACTTAATCCTGCAGCCAAATATAGGAAAGCAAGTTTATTCTTAACACTTCAAATGGAAAAGACATTTTACTTCGCACTAAATACTGGTCTGAAAAATGAGCTGGCCATCGTCCAACACTAAGAAGTGTTAACGTTGGCACTTCCACTGTGTACATTTACAGTAAATTGTTTCAGTGTTTATTTGACGTGATCTACATGAAGAATTAATAAATGAGAAATAAGACTTTATTCTATCTCACCTTTTTACCTTTTTCAGGCATATTCTCTTCAAGCTTCTTAAAATTACCACCATTATCCAATGGGTGACCTTTATTGTTTTACAAGTTCATAATCATAAATTATCCATGATTATTCATAGGCTGGTGCACAGAGCTACATTCCTAATTGCAACACATTTCGTAAATTTGCCTCGTCATTGTCTGAACAATAGCAAAAAGAACAAGTCTGAGTTGTTGAAAGATTTATTTTAAAATGTATTGCAGAGGTCCAGGAGGGTAGCCTACATAATAGAGTACTACCTTTCTAATTGAATGGGTGACCAGTCAAGATAGCCCCCATAGTCCAGGCACTATTTTATATCCTGTAGGAGGACCCTTTTAATCCCCTCTTAAGTAGATACAGGAGCCTATTCAATATATCTAAATAAAACACATTCTGCAGGAGTACAGAGGAAAATGGAAACAGTTAATCAATTATTAAAATAAAAGGGAAATACTATACTTGATGTGGAAACAAAATTTGTTGAAGATTGAGTGTAAGACCACAGTTGTGTAATCCATATACCTAAAGTTGAGGGAACACAAAGTCACTTTTTTTCAGTGGCTTGAATCCTGCTTCCAGGAGACCTAGTTTGAGACAACTTTGCAGTATCAAACCCCAAGTCTCCTCTGGTGTGCCATGCAGTGGACTGAAACCTAGTCTCCTGAAACCAAGGTCCAAGCCACAAGGTGCCTTTGTGTTCCCTCAGCTTAAGGAACACCTCCATTTAAAACATGAACCTTCCTTTACTTTGTTTTCAAATAGTTTCTCTTGAGGTTACTTAATTTGCATATTTGGGATAGCAAGTAGTTTTATAATATGATGCACTTGACCTTTTTGGTGTTTTATTTTAATGGTTGAATTTTTCTAAATGTCAATCAATGTATAATTGCTTGGGATTATTGTCTTATTTAAATTGTTGAAGCAGGAATATACCGGCCTGAAACCGTAAAATAAATAACACATTTAAATACATGCATACATGAATTTGTTTGGTTTTGTAGCTTCTTATCAAAACAGCTGCTTTATTCAATTTTGTATGACGCCTTCTTGAGTAAGAATAATACCTAATATTCCCAGATGCTGAACCTCACATTAATCAGTCTGGTGATTACACTATGTCTAGAACATTGTGATGAATCAGTTGCATTGGGATAACACACTATTTTATTAACCCTTAATAGCACAAAGGGTGTTTTTTAGTTTTTTAATTCTCTGTAAACCTAGTTAAAACAAACCTAAAATAAAGCAACATTTTACCACATATTTTATATTAATTTCATCAAGATTGTTAAGGGGTGACATTATCAAAACCTGACATAGCAAGTGTGCCTAAAATAGGTTTGCCTGTTTCTATTGGTATAACAAACAGTAAACATGCTTTCTTTTCTTTTTCATTATAATGCATTGCACTAGCACGTTAAAGGTTTAACAATACACTCAAAAGTGTTCAATATTATAGCTTTCATAATTTACTTTATTTTAGATAAACATGATTCCTAATTCGGCTGCGGATGACAATAAAACACTAAATAATGTTTAACTGAAAGTACCAATGTTGGTAAAGAGGGCTTATAACTATTCTGGTTTAACTACTTGGCAAAATCAGTTGATAGCCCTTCGTGAGTCCATTTTAATTTTGTGCATTGCCATCTTTTTAAATTGTGTAATTATTCATCATCAAACTACACCAAACATTGCATGGAGAAATTGGGGGTCCTATTTAGCAACTTTTGCAAACCCCTAAGGCAATCACAAAGCACCAAAAGCAGGTGCACTTGTGGGCAAATAGACTTTGCCCACCTATGTGATTTGGAAACCATGTTTTAGTGCCCACCCGGCAAGTCAACGTTAGTGCTGGGCATGGGCTGAACTTTAATGGAGTCTCCTCATTTACATACAAATATAGAGATTTAGCAAACAAACAAGAGTGTTAGCATTTGTGTTTCAGTAGGCATGTGAAAACCAAGTCTAAACTGTGTGCAGATTACATGGTCTACTGTAAATACAGCTGAAATTACCAGGGAAGCAGGCAAAGAAAAGAGAAAAAAGAGAAGTAAAAGAAATATAGAGTGTGCACTGGATTTCTATGCAGCCAGACAAAGAGAGAGGAGGAGGAGGAAACGTTCCCAAATATTTAAAAGTCATCTATCTTTTCTGAGCCTGTCTGACACACAATGTATGCAGCAATTTTGCCTCAACACACAAACAATCACTGACAACTGCCTACTGCTTCAAGCTGACCTGGAAGGAGACATGTGGAGAGCACACTTTTTGCTTAGCACTAAGGGTACATGCTGCAGTAACATTTTATGCCACTGACTCATTCCAACGTACTGTGGGTTACTGTAAAGCCATAAATATTTGTGACCAAAATATTTGGTGAATCACACCCATATAACCTATTTTGCTCTAGAAATGATGGCTATCTGTTGTAATATACAAAGAATGTATTGTTAGTGGAATTTTATTTCTTGCCAAAAATGTTTGTTGAAAAACGCACAATAAAAGGCTTGCACATACGTATGGCTTTACAGTATACGACAGATATGAGCCAGTCAGCTGTGCAGTGCGAGATGTACCTGCAGCTTCAGTAAAGCAGGCAGGAGAATTCACCCATTTCCCTGTCTCTCACGAGCTGCAACAAAATACAGCAGGGTTTTTTTGGGAAGTATGGGTTACCTGGTGTCCTGGGGGCCATCGATTGCACTGATGTGCAGCTACTCGCACCAACACAGAAGAGGCACCTCTATATAAATCGTAAGGGGACCTGTTCTGTCAACGTGCAAGAAGTATGTGATGCCAGCAACTACAGCACAGATGTGTATGCAAACCATCCTGGCTCCACTCAGGACTTGCTTATCCTCACTAATTCATAGGTGGCAGCTGCATTTCAGCAGGATGACAGTCTGAGAGGATGGTTGATATGGGACAACGGGTATCTACTGAAACTTCTGCTCAACCCCATGGCCCCTGCCGAACAGAGGTATAACTGTACCTTTAAATGTCCTCGTACTGTAATTGATGAGTAAATGTGCTCGTACTGTAACTGAGGAGCGAACACTTAAAATGTGAATCCTCAAAATGAGATGGGAACACTACAGTACACTTCTCAGAAGGTTAGCAATACCATCCTGGCTTCTTGTGTTTTACATAACATAGCTCTCTGTAATGGATGCTGAACTTACAGAGGAAAGATTACAGGGTTTGAGGGAAGCAGACGCTGAACCTGAAGCCCCAGTGGTGGAGGTTGCAGATGCTGTAAGTCAGACAAAGTCTTATATATTACTTATTTTTATTTCATAAGTATTCACTCTCCACCTCCAAGCTGCTAAAAAAAATGGATAGCCCTGCTTGAGATGCTTGCTCACTCTCCTCACTTGATCTGCTGGACATTTTTTTTTTTTTTTTGAGCTTTTGTCTTCTTTCATCTTTTTTCAGCTTTCAAAATGCAATCCATTCACAGGTCCTCTTAAAGGGAAAGCTGAATCCTTATTGGTTGTAATATCCTCCCACTGTGCTTTGATTGGCTGGGCGCATGATTCACTATTTGATATGCATTAGCCCATGCATGAGATCTGACTGCTAAATCACTAATGCAGTCATTTTTGCCCTAGCGAAAACAGCTGCGCACATATTTGCTAAATAGGGCCCTGGGTTTGTTAAGTAACTGAGCAGCTCGGAGCGTGAATTTTGCCGCTCACTCAGCTCACCAATGAAGTCTGCTCTGTTGCACTCTGAGCTGCTCAGGGGGCGCAGAACTGAACATGCCGTTAAGTGGGTTCTTTCACTGAGCTGCTCTGAGCGGATCAATTAAAGTGCCCAGTGAAACATAATTTTTTTTTTTTATGTTTGTTTTTCTTGTTGTAAGGAAAACAGTATAATAACAATGAATAAGTACTAAAACTACACATCTCCAAAATGCAAAAATGATATCCAGCTACTCAATACATTTTCTCAATTTCTTTTTGTATGATAACCACATTTGTTTCGATACACTATAACTTCAAAGATAAATTTATTCTAAAGACAACATGTGAATGTAGGTCAGTTCCTTTTCCAGTTCCTGTTCCTGTTGCAGGTCATAGGTTACTCACTCCTATGTGCATGTACAGCAATGCTGTGTATGGAATAAGTAAGCCAGTATCGGTCCTGGTAATCTACAAATGGGTACCCTTGGCAATCCTGGAGTCAAACAAAATAACTAGTATTCTCTCTTGATTATTTTCTTTGGGACTGCAATTGAACAAATCCCAGGAGTTTTTCCACATACAGTAATAGAGAAAACTAAATATATTATGATTATACACACCTCTGTGTGTGAGATCAGGTATTAGGGCAAGTCTCTTTAAATGGCACTGAGGAGACTACATTTGCAATAAACATTACAAAGATATGTGTATAACAATGCATACGGAATTTTGTGCCTGGTGGAATACAAGTAGATTACATTTGTATAAACACAGAACCTTTCCTATACGACACCATAAATCACTGAAAAGCAATTGTCTGTGTCATTGCTCAGTGAACATATGACAAGAACTTTATTTATTTCTCAAATCCACTTCTACCTGATGAAGGGACCTATGTGTTCTTGAAAGCCTTTATATTTTCAACTTCTGTGTTGGTCCAAATATCACTTGAACATTGCTTCTATTCTAACCACTTCATCTGTAGCAGTTAATATGCATAAGCAGGCTGACACACACAGACAAGAGGTAAACAAAGCAGCGGTTAGGGTTAGGGTTAGGTTTAGGGTTAGGGAGCGGGGGAACACGATTACAACGGAAATTACAGAGCTGGAATTACCGTAGAAACAGCAGGAATTACAACACAAAAACACAAATTGTAAACTTGATTGGTTTTATGGAAAGAGAATCTGCCCATAACCAATACGTCATCAGCAAGTGCATAAAAGCTCTGTGTACTGTTCATTCTTGTGGCTTCTTTTTGTTTCAGCTGCTCAGTCAAGCGCTGGGAGGCTGAAACAAGAGTTGACTGCTTAGATCCTGGAGGAAGGGCTGCCCTCAGCCACGGATTTCCTGAGGTTTCCCCCTAAAAAAATAAAAAATATGTGAGTAGAGGTTTTTCCTTACCTTATTGCCTTAGTGTTGGGTTTGAGAGTCTGGGCTCTCTCCCCCGGGGCAGTCATGCTCTGGGGGACGGGCCGTGTCTCAGCTGCTGATTTTCATTAAATTAAATATTTGGGGGTTAGGTGGCAGAGCGCCACTGTAGAGAGCGTTAAATATTTTTCATTATTCATTCATGGTTTGGCAGCCTCGTCATTTTGGGGAGAGGTGGTTACAGCCACATCCTATCTGCGGCACTGGGATGCATGCATTTGTTCAAATATTTCCAGCCGGCCTCATGCAGGTAGCCGTCGGGCACCCGTGGACGAGACCTCCGGCCAAATTTGTACTTCACTTGGACCCTGAGCGCCCTTCACAGTCATAAATCAACTGCAATTGCAATCACTATCATCATCATTCATTCACTGCCATTCATTTAAGTGGATTCTCCATGCTGAATGCACAGATTGTTACAATATTCTTGCTAAAGGAACTGAAGGAACCATTGCAAAAATCCATGTTACCGTAAAATAAAAAAAATAAAAAACTGAACTTGTGGGACTGATTGCTCAATAACATATACCAGTAATTGCTCTAAAAGCATGTTTTTGAAAGTGGAAATACCGAAGATGTGTAGTAAGCAAAGGGATTTATCAAGTTTATGTTGTCAAGTTTTTTTTTTTTTTTTTTAATAATTTATAATTTATTTGAAATAAACTGGATAAGTAAACAAAGATCTGTGATATATCCACAGGTTGAAACCCCTTTTAGCGCTCTCTTTTCTAGATGCAGGAAACCATATTCAGCTTGTCCCTTGCTAGCACAGTGCTGGCCACAGGTGGGCTTTTGAGTTTTGTATACAGCTTGTTTTTGGGTTGCTTCTTTGTAATCCACTTGTTTTGTATTGGCAGTGCCAAAGTCCCTAGGGCTTCTTCTTCTTGCTGATGTTCAATAAACAAACCGGTTTAGTTGTACCTCAGGTTAAGTTTCATGTCTACAGCTTCCCTTTTCTCAACAACTTCTCTCACAGGCCTGGTCACATGAAAGAAGGCAATTTTAACTGACCCATACTTTATTCACACTACTGTACCAATGTATTCACACCATTCAGGCAATTGTATTCAACATATTTAATTTGGTTCCCTAGATCAATGATGATAACTAGGAGTGATTAGGACACAGCTACAATATTAACTTCACAATTTATTCAGGCAAATATGTATTTCTAGTACATTATTAAAATGAAAAAAATATACCAATCATATTAAAACTAACGTAATTGTATTTGGCTTAAACATATCATTTGACAAAATCTGACAAGATCAATTATGATTTGCATACACCACATTATAAAATGGCTTGGATAAATTAAGTACTGTGATTGGCTGAAAAAGATCACATGACTATGGTTATAATTGTCTTATCACACGTCTATGACATCACAGACCAACTTACTTACCTGATCTATTAATATTACTATACCTTAATAGTAACAATTATCTAATCAGTGTTTCTGTAGGTAAAAATCACTCAACAATCTGTTTTCTTTTCATCTCTGTCACCAAGAATTACAGAACAATTGACAAATACTGTGGTATTTATTTAGTCAGAGAACAGAACAAAGAAAATTCTGTGGCAAGCAGTAGCAGTAACACTATTCAAAAGCCATCTGAGAAATCACCACGCAAGTCTCACTCAGCATTTAATAATATGTACAGTATATGCAGCAGCGGCATCTACTTATTAAATTAAATATCGCCTTATAAAACTAACTAGCAAGTATGCAATGTTTAAACTAGACAAAACAGATACATCTACCACTACCCTCTGATTTCAGAAACATATTTAAAACAAAATTAAAATCTCTCCTGCTCTCTGCTGACACAACCGTTGGGCTTTTAAACAAGGTCGAGTTCGGTATAGAATTCTATTGTGCTCACCGTGGATGGGAAGAACTGCAGCACTGTCCAAACTGACACGGTAGTCATTTAGTCCACATATGATCCAATGCTGGTTTACAAACTAGGGAACTTATGCCAGTTACCAGCATTGGTATGAAAACAGCCTCCAAAATTATTGGTCAGTTTCTCTTGAAGACCGCAAAGCCTGAGTAGGCTAACTTCCTGGGTGGTTGAAGGCACTCGGCCTGCGGCCTCTTTTCTCACAACGAACCAGAGCGTGCGATAAGAATTGTTTTACCGCACACTCTGTTGGGTTATTGTTAAATGTTTAAACTTAACTGCTAAAAACAGACGGATAAAAATAAAACCTTTTTTTATAAGACAGATGGTCATTGTTCAACAAATATGTTAAAAAAATATAAAATATTTTTAAAAAATGAATCTGATGGTGATAGATCTTTCACTATGGCAAAAAACCACAGGATTTCAACAGAATAATATGACTAATATTTACTCAGGGTATGAAGCATTCTGCATTTGAAAGTATTACTTCAACTCCCCTCAGAATAAGGCTCTGAGACAGTGGGAGTAATAAAATCCACTTTCTGTTGAACCCTCTCTGAATACATAATGTAACTGAAATGTAAGAAAGGCAAATAAATCAGATTTTCTAGAAGCTTTCTTTTCAGATGTACCAGTATTGAAACATTATGACAGTGACAGTGGTAAATGGAACAGAAGCACTCATCTGGATGTCAATAGCGGTGTGTGACAGAAAGACAATGATTCTTGGTGGTAAATCTGGTAAATGGTTAAAAAGAAGTCGGTCATTTAGAAAAGAGATTCAGTGCATTAACTCATCGACCCGGAAGGGAAATGATGTGACAGCCTCGGATTGGAAGAGCAGCTGCAATCATCTACCAAGGGGTCATGAGTGACGGTATGAGTAGGGGACAAATCTGTTTCTTTGTTTTATTATGTCTTGTTATTATTAGATGGCTAGCACGTTCTGGAGCTGTCGCATAGGGCCAGCACAAACCCGGAACAGCATTGCACTTGTGTCTCAAATAACTGTATTTGCATCATGAACAATAATTCACTCACTAACAGATGTGTGTATGTGTTTTGTGTTTTGTTTTGGTGTGTAAAAATGGTACTATTATTTCGGCACAAACCAGGGGATTACAATTTAAGTAATACACACTGCTGTATTACTTAGCATCATTTATTGTTTACTGTTTTGCCGTCAGGCACTGGACATACAGTACAAACCCATTAAACAACTTTGCACCTGGATTATAGTTGTCTGTCTGTTCATTGATCACCTGCACCTGTACACTGTTAGCCACTTTGCCACAGGGTGTATTCAACTGATCCAAACAGTGGCAGATCTTAATACTGCCACCACTGGAATCATTCAAAAAGCACTATTCAATGACCACTGTAAACGTACAAATGAGCTTTTCGTGTGTCTTTCTGTTACTACTCTTCAGGGTGAAGTTTTTTAATTTATTTATTTATTGTATGGCACTGGTATTAAGATTTGTACAATATACACTCAAAGTAAAAGAAAGCAAACCAATTCATTTAACTCTTTTTCCATTAACACCATTATCACTGTCTACACCCAACAACACTGTATCGGTCAAGAATTAAATCAGAGTTGAAAGGCATTGTAAAAAAACATCATTTTGCCCTATGAACAAGTTGAAGGAGATTTAAAAGGTATTTTATTGTAATGTATATCACATCATATTATGGTACAAAGTACAATTTATTTGACAAACTGAAGCCTGTTACCTGAGACCAGGTGGATTTGTGACCTACCAAATACTTAAATTAGGCTAAAGTTGGTCAATAAATTACTTGACTTTAAAACTGTTGATTGAAAAGTACAGCAGATTTATTTTGAACTGCAGTGTTAATTTACTCTAACTACTATAGGAGGCTATGTGGTCCAGTGGTTAAAGAAACAAGATTTATAACCAAGAGGTTCCCCAGTTCAAATCTCAGCTCAAAGGCTGACTCACTGTGTGACTCTAAGCAAGTCACTTGTGCTCTGTCTTTCAGGTGAGACATTGTTGTAAGTGACTCTGCAGCTGATGCATAGTTCACACACCCTAGTCTCATATCTTGTAAAGTGTTTTGTGATGGTGGTCCACTATGAAAGGTGCTATATAAAGATTATTATTATTACTATTTTACAACAATCTTCCTGCTGACTTGTAACACTACCTGAATAGTGGCATGTCAATTATTTATTCAATAAAACCAAAACAGATTTGGCTAACTATAGTTATGAACTAATTTTATAATACCTTATTGCTTTTACGACTTAATAATTGCTGGGACCCCAAATTAAGATGTCTTCCCTACTAGGTACTCTACCCCCTGTATTTAGCCAAAAAGAAAAATAAACATAAAAAAAGTTAAATGCAAACAAAAAACACAGTGTCCATATAAAATACAGGTTCTCATCCTGTGAAAAAAGATTAACAACATCTCCTGGTTGTAGCCCATGACGATGTGAACATTAAAATTCTGCAGAATCTAACCAGGCTACATATACAGTACATACAGTCATGCTTAACTGTATATCTTTAAACATGTGGCTTTCTAAAGTATGTTCAGGTATACCAAAATATTAAACATTTGCTTAAGTATGCTTTTTAGAGACTTGACTACTTAATTTAGAATACAGGCACACAGTATCAAGAACATATTTTAGCAAATATTTTTAAAACAATATCGAATAAGCATTCTTTCTAGATAATTTATTACTTATTTCAATAATATTGACACTTGCTATTCAAATATGAAGAAATAGATTATTCATTTTCAGCTTAGACAAGTGGCTTGGATGTAATTAATTCTTACAGGTATTTCAGAATGATAGAGAAAATGACCAGCAACAGTACTTTTGGGATATGCCTGCCATAGGTCAGGTATTTACTGAGCATTTTATGTCAGAGCTGCTGATAGGCCTATGCCCGGCGTTCCCTGGTCCTTGCGGGCAGCCCCCAGTATTAGCTGCCGTGGAAGCCTGTAGGCAGTGCCTCCGGTTTCCACGTGGCGCAGTGGGGATCAGAACTATTCAGGTTACCGTAGTTACTGGCGGACGCCAGCGCCTCATCCTGTGCCTTACAGGAGCATGGGAAGGGAGTATCGCAGCCACCTGTTGAGACGCCTCACTCTCTCTATGGGAGCGTTGTAGTATCTCCTCCAACGCTGGTCTCAAGGTATGTCCAGTGGAGACAAGCGTGTCCAATAGGGCTGACTTATTTGCATCCGGGACCCTGGCCTGTGACAGCCAAAGCTGTCTGCACACCACTACAAGACCCGTCAGGCTTCTACCCAGGGCTTGCTCTTGGAAGCCTGAAATTTGTAGCAGCGTACCGGAGACCAAGAGCAGCAGAATGTCGATATATTGGCATGAACATGACCACTTTGTGTTTTAGCTCTTATAGTTTGGTAACCTTAAATCAGAAATTAAAACCCAATACACCTAGAGAAAGGCATCAGTAGCTGTTTACAATGATATAATGTATTTTGTCATGGGTTCGAAACCACAAGACAAGCACCATGCCTGGAACACGTCCCACTTGTACCCATACTGGGAATGGGTGGAGGCTGTCCTATCGTTTTGTAGAGTGTCAATCACCCTGTTCGATAGCCCCAGATGGCTCAGGGTGCTACAAAGTGCAAAGCTTCTGACTGAGCAGGTTGCGATATATCGGCAATTCCCACAGCTGGCCATTCAGCAGCTGCATCAGGGAGGAGAACCAGACTTTCCTGGGCCAGAAAGGGGCTATTAGGATTATCCTGGCCGTACTGTCTGATCTTCTCCAGACATGGTGGGAGCAGCACATAGAGTTGACGTGTAGAGTAGACACACTGGTCACAGTTGCGCCAGCGCATCTACCCCTAGAGGTCCCCCTTCTCCTGTTATGGAGAACCACAGGGGACAGTAAGTCGAGTCCAGGAGAGACAAAAAGGTCCACCACTGCCCTCTTGAATCTCTCCCACATGAGGCTCACCACCTTGGGGCTCCAACTAGGTGCCCTCGGTACTGAAACAGGTGTGATGGAACGGTCCCTAGAGTGACATGCCACTGTACTCCAAGCTTAGTGAAAGAGGCACAACTATCACATGGAGTGAGATCTGCTAAAGCTCTCTGCTCATGCTCAGGACCCAGGCAAATAATGAACTTGATATGCTCGTCTTTTTCTGGCAGCTTGGCTTAGCAAGAGACACATGCATGGAATCCAGCCATGGTAATACTGCATTGTACACAATAGTAGTATCCGCAGACAGTAATGTGCACTCAGTACAGACCCGATGCACTTGGTACGGTGCCCTCGGTACTGAAACAGTAACCTCAATCCCATTTACGAGATCGCTAAAGGCACATTAGCAGAGATGCCCATATGCAAGTCAGCCACTGGCTAAACTTCTAGTCAGTACAAACACGAGACTAGAAATAGCCTGCAACAAAACAGTAACATCGGTCCCTTAGGATTAAGGGTGACAGGTCGCAGTTACTGTTTGTGACAAGTCAGCAGGGATGCCCACTGGCAAAACAGCCACTGAACACGAAATTAGATATACTGTAGCCTGC
This sequence comes from Polyodon spathula, assembly GCF_017654505.1. NCBI lineage: Eukaryota > Metazoa > Chordata > Actinopteri > Acipenseriformes > Polyodontidae > Polyodon > Polyodon spathula. The sequence goes on along the minus strand of NC_054535.1, from coordinate 46,923,215 downwards.
TTGAAATCAAGCCTTTGTAATAGTGCTGCTGGACCTCCACCTGCTTATTAACGTTTGTACTTAGTCGTCATAATAACCACCATTGGTTCTGTAGCATTTTTTAAATTTAAAACTGCTACAGAGTTCTGGATGTTAAAAGTGAGGAATATATAAATGTGAATCTGACTACTTCCATTTAGCATCGATAACTTAGAGAAGTTGGGAGGGGAATTAAGATTGTTTGTACTGCAAGTTTGGTATTTATTATTTTTTTTATGCATTTTTTGATGTTTGAATAGGTTCATTCATTGAAGCACGGTTTAAATTAGTTTTGAATGTATATTTTCACTTTTGTGTAGATTTGTTTGCTTTATTAATTAATTTTGATTTCATTTTATTAATCACTCCTCCTTTCCCAGAGCCTAGTTAAGGTTGTGTTGCCATGTAACAGTGCAATATTGTCTTTGAATGTGTTTTAATTCTGTATTAGATTTCTGAAACTTAGAATAGCTCCTTGTGGAAAGGTGTTGGTATTGTCTGACACAGCAGACAGAAGGTTGTAGTTGAAATACCTCTCTGGTGCCATTTTATTATTGTTTTCTTTTGTTTCTTTTATTATCTGCCAGATGATGCTAGTTCTGCTATCCCCCAATACCACCTTTGGTAAAGGGGTTGCATTTGTTTTATGCAGCTGGAGCAGGTGCTTAAAAATAATAATGAAAACAAACGGCAAAAGAAAAAAGTTAAAATTAAACACAGCAATAAAACTACAAACAAAAAGTGCTGCTTATGCAGCATCTCCCACTGCCACATCAAACCGCCAGCTCGGGGCTCCGGCCTACGCTTTGGTATTCACCTCACACTGGGGTGCCAAGGTTCTCCCGGCTACCTACACACGCCCCCCTTGGGTAATTAACAATTATTTTTCTCTTTTAGTTACTATCAGCTGTCTTCCTCAGCTGTGCTTGCTTGTCCCGTTCTCTCGCTCCAGTGACTGACGTTCTTGCCTCAGTTTAATTTACACCAGCTTCCGAACCTAGCATCACTCCGTTTCCCCTGTTATGACCACCAAATGAATAACAGAGTGTAGTTCTTATAGGTCGAGTGAGCACCCCCCCAAGACCCGCCTCTCAACTACTCAGAGAGAGGAAAAGACAACACACCCTCACTCAACCTCTCTTTGTCACTGTCGTGATTGACAGGCGGATCTTACGAAGCTCTCAACCTCCCCCTGCAGGATAGTGCTTGCGCTAGATAGCCAGTTACACTTTATCTTCTTATCTTATCATTATTGAGAATTCTTGCCCAGAGAACTGTAAACCCAATACTTTGTGTTTAAATTGTATTTTTTTTTCTTTTGTTTATTGCAATTTACCTTCTAGGTGAACTTTATCCTCATATTTTTTTATATTTTAATAAACAATTTTTCTTTATACTGAAACCCCTCTTTGTATTTTTTTTCTTTTTGCTCTGTGCGTTGTGCCAAATTGTCAGCGTTGCTTCCCAGTTGTATTGAACCTGTGTATAGGGAACCCAAAGTCAAACGTTTTTAAATAAGAGGACCTTATTTACCTTATTAATTGGCGTAGTCGGTGTTTGTTCATCACCATGTAGATACAAATACCTCTTGTTTGTCTTTAATTAGCCCTCCCTTGCCTTTTTTATAATAATTCTGAATGCTTCCAAGATATGTTGCTGGAATATTGAGATTTTATTTACAGGCTTGTAAAACCTCAGAAGAATGTGCCCGTGCCCATAAGGATTTCTTTGTGGAAGACAGCAAAGGAAAGAAGGTAGAACTTAAATGTACAAGTACTGTCGAGTTACTATACATATTTTGACACAAAAAAACACTCAAGCAACTCGGTTACTCACAGTAACCGTAATTTCATACAGTATATCAAAAACGAAAGCCCCCCCCCCACCTCAAAAAAACGATTTGCATAAAACTCAAAAATAGCTAAAAATAAACACCGAAAAATTAAATTCAATTAATAAAACCTGAAAAACAGAAGCCCTAGCTATATTATTGAAACCTGACTAAGTGAAAACCTTGGTTGCTTTAAGCCAGGGTGTTTCTTCAATTCTGCATTAGGATGTTTAATTTTCTTTTGTAAATAGTTATTTGAAGTTCTTCTTTTGTTTGTGTTCACCAAGTTATTTGATTGTTAATAAAATAAGTATTTTGGATTGCAATCTACAACTTCTATTCCTGTCTGTTTCCTGCTTACACCTAACACCAGGCCCTGGGCTGTCACCACAAAACATAAGAAAAATTATGAATGAGAGGAGGCTATTTGGCCTATCAGCACTTGCTCGGTTCCAAGTAGCTTGTTGATCAAAAACTGTGCCAGTTCAGGTCTTAAGGATCTCAATGATTCAGCATTGATTGCATACCCTCACCACTCTTTGTCTAAGAAAATATTTATTACCCTCTGTTCTAAATTTAGTCTTCACTAAATATCCAGCTGTGTCCTTTGGTCCTGGTTTCTTTGATGTGCTTAGTTGACTCCACCTGCACTGTAAGACTAAACATCAGTCACAATATCACATGATTTCTCAAGACCAGGAAGCCTATCAGTGTGTGAGCTCTAATGCAATTTAAAAAACACTGTTTTTAATTTAACAAATCAATCATCATGATTATCTTGAGCAACACAGTCTTTAATTCATAATTCATATATAGTTGTTTGCAAAAATGGTGTTTAGACAATCGAGCCAAACTAGTTTGTTCTGAACTATGAAATAATACATCTGTCAATTGTAGTCATTTCTGAAACAAATGTTTCACATTTAAGTAGGCGCTACTAAAACTGTCAGATGCTTGACAGTTTTAGAATTGTAGGCCAAAGGTTTTATATTGTACAACCCTTAGATGATAGTAAAGCAATGAAAAATATTGTGTTTAAGCATAAGGATACCTGAGCTAATCTTGAAAAATGTCAAAAGAAAAAAAGGTGCCTCCAAATTCAAGTTAATATGAGAAGAAATATATCGTTATTGGATTAATGTGCATTTCTAAAACTTCTAAAATTAATGGGATTAACATGTGTCTATCAGGTGTGTTGTACAATGAGTACCTGTTTTGTGTTTCTCACAGTACTACAAACAGTTTTGTCATGAAGATATGTCTGGAAATATCATGCAAATTGATTTGTATGTATGAATTTAACCAGATGGCATAGTTTACATGTAGAACGAGAATTGATCACAATAATATTAAGATGCTTTGTAGTGCTTACACTCATGGTTTTATACTGTATTTACCTTATTATTTACATAATATTGGCATAATAAATATTTGACATGTTTTCAAAAGAAGGTGCAAAACTACTGTATGTAGATGGGTCTAATATCATATGATTCTTCACAAACGCAGCTCTCAATAAGCATGAGGACTGAATATGTGTGTATGAGAATGTGGACTAAAGAAAGCATAGCTGCTTCAATATGTTTAAGAGGAAACAGATAGACATAAGAATATGGAATTATAGGTTGAATTATAATACAATATGTACAGTAATGTCTATGTGTATGTGCAACATGCAGTTTTGGATAAAAAATTATAAAAAGTTAGTCTAGGTTGTAAATCTAGCCTTGTTGCTCAAAAGTTATAGTAGCAGGTTTTATAATAATGATAATAATCCATTTTTTTTTTTTTTTTTTTTTTTTTGCAAAAGCAACACGTCAATGAGGCCCATTCGTCTTATAAAACTATACAGTGAACCAGGGCTTTTTTTTTTTTTTTTTTACATATAATGTGGTGGAGAAAATCCCCACTAGCCCCTAGGAATCCCCCTGCGGTAATTTCAAAATCCCCTCCTGTTAATTGCCCTTCCATAGTAATAATAAAGATAATGACGTTTTCATCACCATTTAGGTAGTGACTCTGTACTCCATCGACAGTCAGGAATCGCCTTTTAGGGCCTTCCGTTGCTATGCTACAAAACTGTATGGGCCCTATTTAGCAACGTTCACAAACCCCTAAGGCAATCGTAAAACACTTTTGCGGATAGCACACCAAAATCAAGCACACATTTGGGCAAATAGACTTTGCCCACCTATGTGATTTAGAACCAGTGTTTTAGTGCCCATCTGGCAAGTCAGCGTTAGCGCTGGGTATGGGCTGAACTTTAGGGGAGTGTCCTCATTTACATACAAATATAGCGATTTAGCAAACCGTCAACAGTGTTAGTGTTTGCATTGCAATTGACATGTGAAAAACAGGTCTAAACTGTGTACAAATTACATGGTCGACTATAAATACAGCTGAAACTACCAGAGAAGCAGGCCAAGAAAAGAGAGAAAGAAGAGAAATAAAAGATATATGGAGTGTGCACTAGATTTCTGCGTGGCCAGACAAAGAGAAAGGAGGAGGAGGAGACGTCCCCAAATATTTAGAAGTCAGCTATCTTTTCTGAGCCTCTCTGACACACAATGTATGCAGCAATTTTGCCTCAACGGACAAACAATTACTGACATCTGCAAACTGCTTCAGGCTGACCAGGAAGGAGACATGCAGACCTATTCTGTCAACGTGCAAGTAGTGTGTGATGGCAACAACTACATCCCAGATGTGTTTGTAAACTATCACTGCTCTGCTCATGACTTGTTTATCCTCGCTAATTTGTAAGTGGCAGCTACGTTTCAGTGGGATGACAGCCTGAGAGGCTGGTTGATAGGGGACAACTGGTATCCATTGAAGCAGTGGCTACTACTGACACTGCTGTTCAACTACACGTCCCCTGCCGAACAGAGGTATAAATGTGCTTGCTCTGTAATTGAGAGAACATTTGGAATCCTCAAAATGGGATTCCGAAGTTTGGATGTCTCTGGGGAAACACTACAGTACACTCCTCTGAAGGTTTGCAATATCATCCTGGTTGGTTGTTTTACATAACATAGCTCGGCATAATGGGTGTGATGTTGAACTTACAGAGGAAAGATTATAGGGTTTGAGGGAAGCAGATGCTGAACTTGAAGCCCCAGTGGTGGAGGTTGCAGATGTTGCAAGTGCCAGGCAGGTCAGACAAAGCCTTATAAATTACTTTTTTGGGGGGTTTCGAAATGCCCTTGGTTCACTATCGTAGACGATGAGTGCCTTATTAGTCTGGTAATCTGTTTTGAAAGAAAATTGACTTAATTATTTTGTCCAAATAAACAACTATGTCTTATGATGTATGCAATAATTGCCTTTGTGACTATGTCAGCATATTCTTGGCCATTCAGATTCTTGACAATCACTTTTTTATGCATGACAAAGGATCCAGTGCTGAACTACCGGAGTTTAATCCTGCAGTTTCTGACCTGCACTATAGAGATCCTGTTTATTACCGAGAAATTTTGGAGTCCACCAATGCCATTGAACTAAAAATAATTGGAAACATGTTTAATAAATGCCTAATGGCAGTTTGAGCACTCTCTTCCTACTATTGCATTCACCTGAACAGGAAAGACTGGTCTTCGGAAACTGCTGAGTGACCAGTACGAGAGAGATTGCTACTTTGTGTTGTTGTTCTCAATGATCAGACATTTCTGCAGAGGCCATCATTGCCATAGTCCCAGAGCTAAAGATTTGGAAGGCTACCCTTTTATCCTTGAACACCTACATTCACACTTCAATGAATAAGAAAAAGCTGCTGCACACTATTATTCCTAAAGCAAAACAATTCCATGGCAAGGTTTACACAACAGCAGGTCCAGCTTATTGATGCAGTGCTGGACAAGATGCCTGGTTGTCAGAAAGTGTGGAAAAAGCTTGAGGAGACTGGAGATCGAACGAAAAAAGCAGAAGTATGTGTCTTTCTGAAAATATTGAATGCCAAGCAAACCTGGCTAACAGAACTTATGGAAGATATCATAGATTTCTACCAGGCATGGGATGATCTCATCCTTTCTGACATACTTGTCAAGATTAAGCAGTCAGAAGACTACAGATGATGAAGGAAGGAGTCTTTCCTGGGAAATGTGAATCCAAATGAAGTTTGACATTGTCAGTCATGTTGAAAGTGGAAGAGGCATGACCAACAAGTTTGTCACAACCAATTGAAATGCATGGGCTATGCATGTGGAAAGTGTGCAAGCAGCGGAACAGTTTTTAGCAGAACGCCTCCATAATAAACAGGACACTATGCTCTCTGCCAAGCATAAACTGCTGTCAATACATCCCCTCAAACAATTTGTGATGACTGTACTGGTGTCTGCTAAGCTCTTCCCAGGGAAAAAAAATTAGTATTTCCAGAAGAGGCATGTGGACAGTGGAAAGGGATTCCTGAAGTCTCTCATCTCTTTGAGGGAAGTGAGTTCAGTCCCCACCTGTCAAACTTCTTTCAAAAATCCCCATAAATGAATGGCTGTGGGAATGGTTTATTGAAAGCACTAAAGAGTGGAGATAGGTGGGATACTGTTCTGTCATGGGGGGAGGGACATGTAAAGCATTCCTGACATTTGAGCTTGAATGTTTATCCTCATACTATAAATTATAATTAGTATTTAACCAAGGATCCTCACCACACAAAATCTATTGCACAATTGCTTGTTTGTCTTATTATTAATAATAAATAATGGCAAAAATTACATAAATAGCACATAATTAAGATTTAAAATAAGCACTTGCAGACAATTGTTTGAAATTGCTTGTTATGCTTTAGTTATATGAATTGGTTTGAACTCGATGAAAATTGATACTCATTCGAAGGTTACAGAACAATAAATAACAAAAAAATAGTTTTAGTTTGTGTGTTTTTGTTTAGACAATAAAATATAAAATAAAGGTATGTATACTAAGTGGGCAGATACCTATATTTAGGACCTTGTTAACACAAATAGTCTTCATATAGCCAAATGCAAGACATGCTATTTTAGTTGATATATAGTTCATTGTAATTTGAGTAAATTATATAAGTTTATTAAGTGGGGATTATAAAGGTGGATTTTTAGTGTAATTTTAAAAATGTAAATTACTGCTGCGTTTGAGCATAGGACCCTATACTGTTATATAGCCTATAACAGATCAAACGTGTTTCCAAATGAGTACTGAAACGTTAAACGACTGACGTTTATTGCAATTGATTTTGAAAATATTTTGGGTTTCTTATTAACTACACAATAATGTAATTTCTCAGTAACTGAAAAACATAAACTGTATCAAAGGTATTATTTTAAGTAGATTTAAACTGGCTTATTATACGAATAAAATAAATGCATTAAATTTTAATTATTAATATTGACATTCCATAAAATTCTTACTGGAATGCAACCTAATCAAGACTGCAGTGTTATTGAAGGCCAGCAGTATAATAACGGGATAAAACGAGCTCCAGAACAAGCTGGGGTAGGCAGATGCCTTACATACAAGCTTTTCAAATCAACCTCTGGCCTGTAACATATCAAGTAGGTTAACTCTTTGGATCCTTACTTCAGAACAGTCTCAAAACTTTAAGTGATTTATTATTATTATTATTATTATTATTATTATTATTATTATTATTATTATTATTATTATTACTGTTGTTGTTGTTGTTGGTAGTAGTGGTAGTAGTCCTAGTCGTAGTATTACCAGCAATTTGGTCATCCAGTCTAGATGCTGAAACTGTTAGACCATAAGTTATCCACAGAATCATTCTCACTCTGGGCATTAAACAGGATAGGGTGACGCAACAAATGTTTTCTAGAATATCATGCAGGTTAATTGGGGAGATCGGTTATTCCGTAATGGTTCCTCTACAGTTTTGGTTAAACATAACAAAATACATATTGTGGTAAATGTATAAAACTTTTGAAAAGAAAGAAAAAAACGCGACAAATCAGGTGACAGAAAAGTTTTGCCGCACGTTAACTTTATGGCATTTTAAATCCAAGGGGGCTGCAATATTAGAGAATTAGCCTACTTGCACTTATTATATGACGTGTTTAATTAACTCTCTAGATTTATAATAAAATACATAATGCATGTTCTGTACATAACAACATCTATACCTCTTTCGAATGCATATTATTTTATTTACAGGGGACTGTCAACACATGCAAAAACATGCATTCGCCTTGTATAAAAACAAGTGAATTGTACGCCACGCATGTAACACTACATACTATTAAAAATGCATATGGTTCTGTTTTATTGTAACAAATATTTTAATAATAAAATCTAAATGTAAATTGAATCGCAAAACGTAATAGAGAAAGGTATGTTACGCACATAGTAAAATATTAAATATTATGCCTATAGTTTTTTTTTTTTTGTTTGGTTGTTTTTTTGTTTGTTTGTTTGTTTGTTTTTTTTTTTTTTTTTTAATAATAATTACATGTTTATCATTACATTATTCATAAAAAGTAAATCCCAGCTTATAGGTCCTAAAATGCAGTTAGTTTCCGTGTTTGGCACGTTGGTTTGATATTAGCATGAGTCGGGTTTTTTTTTTTTTTTTTTTTTTTTTGTTTGTTTTGTTTTGTTTTGTTTGTTTTTTGTTTGTTTGGAAAGGGAATCCTTAAGTTTCATAACTTGTTATTTCAATTGAGTTTAGTAAGTACTGGTGTTTTCAATGATGTTAAACTACTAAAAAATATACATGCTAGCTGAAAAATATATATATATTGGCAACCATAATAAAGAAATAAACTGCATGAAAACATCGATATTTGTTTAATGCAGATATCCAAGCATGTTAATAAAAGTTTAGGGAGGTTTTATATGAAGATAAAGATCATGTTGAATTGAAATGTGTTATATTCGTTTACCTGTTCGCAACTTGATTGTGATTATAAAACGGTCTCTGTTTAATTATTTATGTTTTATTTATATGACGAGTAACACTTCGCCGGTGTTTAAAAATGTGGTTCTGTATAACTTTATTTATCTATGCGAAATTCGGTTTGAAAGGAGATCAGAGGGAAAAGGAGTGGTTTGTAACAAAAGTCTGACCAAGTGACCTAAAGGCTGATTATATGTCATTAACTGGAGACTCGGCGAATCCAAATTACTGAAAGTACCTCCACTCAGCCAGATCAATTACACTTGCAGCACTCATACAATACTAAACAAATACAACTGATGTGTTTTTGCAATATGGTATATCATTTACAATAAACAGGTATACATACGGGTATTAATTATGTGAGGTGGTTCCTAACGCATTCCAAGCGTCATGTGCACTGATTGAGAGTACCACAAAATCTACTTTTTACATAAAATATTACCGTTATGTTGCAAAATTGGAGATGTGGATGTAAAATAACACTGTCAGAGCAAAACACTAGTTGGCTCATTATTTTAAAAAGAGATGCTGCTTTCCGTAATTAGCAGTTTAAATAAAAAATAGAAAAGAAAATAAACACCTTGACTTTTTTTCTTATTAGTTCTCGACAGTCAATACGTGAAGTTTTAAATTGTAAATATTAGTATTTATTTACGTTCTATGTACTTGTATGTCGTTTTATGTTGTTAAAATTACATTTAATGTTGCCTAGTGAAATGTATTAAAATATGTAGGGATTTTAGTTATTGAGGCACGGATCTTGGTTTTAAATATTCATCATCATAGCATTAACCAAATCTATATGCAACCTGGAAGTATAACTGCATGTATACAAGTTTTCTCATCATTATAAATACGCGTTTGGATTATTATTTGTATTTGTTTTTTGTTTTTGTTTTTAAATTAAAAACATCAATTCCCATTTGAAGAAATATTTAAGTGCACAGTTTCTATTGGCAACATGACATTTTGTTTGCATTGTGCTGAATAGACCTGTATGAAGTGTTAGTATATTGAAAGTAAAATCAGAAAATAAACCCTGTATGACATGTAGAATTCCGGGACACATTGGCAATAATGTAATATATCACTGGGCAAGTGGCTATTTTTGTTCAACATTATAATATATTAATTGGTTCAATTAACAACCAGGCCCCTGCTTCCCCAAAACAAGTTTAACCTAACCAGCATCGTGAAACAGAAAAGTGCAACGTTTGCAGCGGTAGTGTTTCCCGAACACCATCGTAACTATTTGATTTGTCCATTGATCTGGCGTAATCTTGACATGTTCGTGTAGGTTGCTTTTTCAACCAGCAGTGCATTTTTTGTCCTTTGATTTACAAGAAAACTCTCATTTATATATAGCCTAGGCTACTCCATAAATGAGTTTCAAATGTGTTTCCCAACAAATGTGTTTTCCCGAAGAAGCTATTTTAAGATTAAAGATGCAAGTGAACATCACGAACGAGCTGCATTTTTACTTGACTCAAGAGAGACTGGGAGCAGCCACATAGTCATCGTGCCAATGATCGTGAGCTCCACCACCAAGTACTCCTGTTATCTGGAAACTACCCTGGCTGGAAAGGCCCAATATTGAAGAGTTTTACTTTTTTCACCGTTATTTTGTACGCCTGATTTTAGGTTTATTGTGGATGCTATAGTTTGCTGAATTAATACCAGTTTTGAAACCAAAGGCAATTTAAAACTTTGGCTATAAAATATTACTGTATCACTGAATAAACGTGATTTTTCTCATTTTAGTGCAATTTCTTTATATAATATATATATATATATATATATATATATATATATATATATATATATCAGATATATATATATGTGTGTTGTGTGGTGTGTTGTGTGGTGTGTGTGTTGTGTTGATGTGTGTGTGTGCCTATTCGACGGTATATTTTGGTATTCACTGTCGATTCAGCTAATGTAAATTCGTTTGGTGTTGTGTGTGTGTGTGTGTGTGTGTGTGTGTGTGTGTGTGTGTGTGTGTGTGTGTGTGTGTATGTATTATAATATTATTAAGAATTATACATAATTCTTAATAATAAATACATCTAAGTGCCATAATGATGACTTTGTCAGATTAAGTGTGCTTATAGAAACATCACATTGAAAGTTATCCAAGGGTTTGTGTTAATAAAATACATTTTAGTACATAACAAAACAATAAAAGATTTTCAACAACGCATTGTTTCATAATAGTTGTACGATTATTTATTTCATCTGTTTTCGTGCAATGGTATATTCTATATTCCATAACTGCGACTGTGCAGCATTTTTAAACGTGCATCCAAATGAACAAGAGAAGTCAATAGGAAGTGTTAAACAGCGCCCTCGTTTGGACTCAATCTGCATTCATGCTTTCCAATGTTCATTGATATTCAAGGCGGCTTACAGAAGTAGGCTATAACTCCATACTTAAATAGGAGATATTTATCCTCTTGTTTTGTTTAATTTTCTTTCAGTTGAACACATAACCCGGACACAATGTAATGTTACATATAAACATGTGTTCAAATCAGGAAATTGAACATCAAATATTTTCCTTTAACATGTTCAGACATCAACAGCTTTGTTACATTAATATTTGTAAAAAATAAATATTGAACACTTACATAACTTCGTATTGCAATAGTCATAATCAAACAGCAAGCAAAAACTATGGGTAATTTTTATAATTCAGCTTATATATATATATATATATATATATATATATATATATATATATTAGTTTTATATAAATCTCAGCAAGTCGTTTTTATATCATAAACCCAGTTGATTTGCAGCTAAGAAGAAATAAATGCGTTTGGCATATATGCAATTAAACTTTCCATTACATTTATATAAGCATGGATATGAAAGTAATGTGTATGGTATATGCTGTATTGCTTGTAAATAAATAATGAATTATTTTATGTGGTGGAAATAACCTTCCTTCTCCAAATCTATATTTTACATTTTTAATGAAGTACTATGGATGTCGCATGTTTAAGTCCAATATATATATATAATTAGAGTAATCCAATTTAAAAATCGAGTATATATTAACCGGGCCATACACAATAATGACTGATAAACTTCTCTCCAATTCGTGACTCCGTCGTTACCATTTTAAAAACAGCGAATCTGATTTATTTCAAACTTTGAATCAACCATACTACATCCATTTCAATCACTGATGTTAGAATCGTCTATCCTTAATAACTAGTGAGGCCCATAGCTATAATCGAATGGAATCATGTATTCTATCATGTGTTGTTTTTTATTCTAAATAGTATAAATGTTAGGTAGGTTTAATTGTTTTCGGTCTTCTTTTGCTTATTCCAGAATACTGTACAGTAATTATGTACCCTTTTTAAAAAAAAAAGAAAAAAAAAAAAAACTTATGCACAATTGCACACTTATCTACAAACTGTGGTACACACACAAGACTTCAATTAAAAACGTGTGTGTGTGTGTGTGTGTGTGTGTGTGTGTGTGTGTGTGTGTGTTATTGATACATGCTATTGCAATTCGAACAGCTTATACACATTACGATCACTTAAATTTGAAATGTTTGAAATTAAAAGGTTTTTAAATTTAACCATAATTCGTGTGTATGTTTTCGCTATTATTAAAAGAATAAGCTTTTCATATATATATATATATATATATATATATATATATATATATATATATATAAATATATAATATATAAAATACTATATAAATATAATGTTTGTAGGCCTGTGTTATGTATCATGGTGATCAATGATTTGCTTCATGTAATTCCGTTTTCTTAAATATATTATGCATAACTTTCTCTCAACATATATCCTCTATAGCCCAATTTATCTATGCTATAATTATGGTAGTTTTAAAGGAAATGTAAACTCAAGCAAACCAATATTTTCAAAGGGTTTCACATTGGAGAAAGCAAAATGTACTATTTTATAGACTACCAACAATGATTAAGCAGAAAGCATACGCATGAAGCCAGCAAATTATATTATAGTAACCGTTACCACTATGAAATACCTTTATCACACTTAATCAACATTGTTCCTATTATATTATGATAAACAGTTTAGTAGGTTTAAATGTACAATACCTTAGCATACTGTCCATTGTATTCAAAGGCTGAAGTTACAAAGTTGTGTTCTAAACCTTTTGGGTTTTTTTTTTTTTGTTTTTTTTGTTTGTTTGTTTTGTTTTTGCTTTGTTGTTGCTTTGGTTTAATTCTATTATGAATAGAATTAACCAGCCAATCCTGAAAGGGCAGCTTTTGGCAATTAGTAATGCGAACCTCAAGCAGTTTCTTTTTTTTTTTTTTTTTTTTTTTTTCTTTTTTTTCTACTACGGCCCTCCTACACTATGATCTGATTGGCCAAAATACGTTTTGACGACATATATGAACACAAGCTGCTCTAAAGATGAAGCTGCGACATGGAGATCAAACTAAGAAATTCTTCCAGCGTTTAACAGTGAAACTAGACATTGCAGACAGACAGGCAAAAATGGATTCGTGAGATTACTGACTTTCCAACGTACAGGGACTTTTAAAAATAAAATCTGGTTTCCAGCTCCAAAGAAAATGGTTTCCAGATCTAATGAATGCTTCTGTTAAGAAGGGAGAGATTTTTAAAGAATTTAACTGGACAATGGAGTAAACTAATTGTAAGTACCGCAACCCTCTGCACTATATGTGAACACATTTTTTACTTTCTGTTTATTGCTGCATCAACCAAAGACGTTACCTGGAAATACATTCATTGTCCCCAGCATAGCCTACCGGTGCAATTCTTTTGTACTGTTGTGCTTTATTTGTAACAGCTAGCGGGCTAGTTGCATTTATATTATCTTAATACATGTTTATATGAAAGTGACATTATTTATTTGGACATTTGCTGAATATCTGAACTACACATTTATGGAGTTTGTTTTTCCTAGACCTTTTGGTGGCAAATTAATTTGAAAAACAGAAAAGCTGAAACATATCACGTAGTTCTTACTAAACAGCTGGACTGTATTAGAATGAGTTTAGTTGGAGGATTCCCACACCACCCGGTGGTACACCACGATGGTTACTCTTTTGCCGCTGCAGCAGCAGCTAGTCGCTGCCACGAAGAAAACCCATACTTCCATGGGTGGCTCATTAGTCACCCGGAGATGTCTCCCCCAGATTACAGTATGGCACCGTCTTATAGTCCCGAATACGCCAACAGTGCTGTCGGGCTTGATCACTCACACTATGGGGGAGTCCCTGCTCCAGGAACAGTTGGGATCGGGCCCCGTCCAGTGAAGCGCAGAGGTACGGCCAACCGCAAGGAAAGACGCAGGACTATAAGCATTAACAGCGCTTTCGCTGAGCTCCGGGAGTGCATTCCAAATGTGCCGGCTGACACAAAACTGTCCAAAATCAAAACTCTTCGCTTGGCCACCAGCTATATCGCCTACCTCATGGACCTACTTGCCAAAGACGATCAGAACGGAGAGGCAGAGGCCTTCAAGGCAGAGTTCAAAAAGACAGATATGAAAGAAGAAAAGAGAAAGAAAGAACTGGTAAGCCATTGTGAAGTTTTTTTTTTCTGTTTATTATTTTAGATTTCATCTTTAATATAAACTATACAAAGTTTTTTTGTAACTAAAACAAGGCACAGAATACACTGTTCAAAGTCCGGTCAGTCTATAATTTTAGGAATAGTGATGTGATCAGTTGTACTAAATTGCCTATTCCCTTATGTCTGTTACATTAGTTTTTATTGGAAAACTGTTACCTGTTAAAATGTAAATAAAGTGAATGCAACATTAACATTGCTCATGCACAATTCTGTAAAACATATTATATTTTCAAATTGTTTTTATTACCTTAAGCCTAGGCTACAGTATGATTTATGTAAAAAATAAATAAATAAATAAATAAATCGGTTGAGTAGCATAGCCTCCATATTATTATAACACACACACACACACACACACACACACACACACACACACACACACACACACACACACACACACACACACACACACACAATTTATGGAAGGCTAAATATCAGTATGAATTTTGTTAACAAGAAAGTTTCCACTGTTGATTAATTACTACTTTGCATGAAATAGTTAGGTGGAATATAATTTTATTATTTCAAATTGAGAAAAAAAAAAAAAAAAACGCATTAATAAAGTGTGATGGGTTTGCGTTATTCGTAATGCAATAATTACGATTAAAACTTCCCATTAACAAATACAGACGTTCAACGCTGCCGCCGTGGAAACTTGGGCCTTCGGCGTTGCACTCAGTTGTCACGCAGCAGAAATGTATTACTGTTATACTGTGTGTTTCCTAAGTACGAAATAATTCTAAAAACATACTTAATTGTCTTCAACAGAATGAGGTTTTGAAGGGTTCAACAAGCAACAACGACAAGAAAACGAAAGGAAGAACTGGCTGGCCACAGCATGTCTGGGCTTTGGAACTCAAACATTGAAGCTTTCCATTTTAAAGACATAAGAGAAATGCTTCGAATGCCTTTAATATATACCCGATAAACTATATTTTTCGGAACAATTATACTTATTTATGTGCAATTTCCCGCCCTGAACGGAAAGGATATTTGAAGAACAGCATTCAGTTTTTAAGTGGAGGAAACCGATTTGGTAATGGATCGTGTCGTCTCCTATGTTGTGAATGTTTGTTTCGTTGCTTTAAATGTACAAAAGAAAGGTAGAACAGTTTGGTATGATTGTTTGTGAAGTGTAATTTGCAAAGTTGGCTCTTCGTTTGGATATACATATTGGTGGAGTGTTATTGTTATGTTACCAGATGCAGTTCTATTATGTTTCATTTGGAGATGTTAAGTGTGATGTTGTCATTTTTGTGGTCGTCCAGTATTTGATGATGTTTTCGAACAGCTGTTTAGTCTGTGCACTTCCGTCCAGAAAAGTGGAGTTTTAATAATATTGGAGATGTAAACAGTGTAATTAATTCAATAAACCACTGTGTTTTTATAAACAAAGCCTGAACACTTGTTTTTTTTTTTTATGTTATAAACAAATTAAGCAATTTTGATCAACTGTTAAAACATGAATTTAAAAAAAAAAAAAAACGTTTTTGAATAATACCGGCAAGAATTATGAATTCTGTTTTCATACTAAGCATAATGAAAAAATAAAGTGTAAATACAATTTCATAAAATTGTAACAACAACAACAAAAGTTTCCCTTTATAATATTTCCATGCGTCACATGCAGTTTTGTATCTATTATATTTGAACAGTACTCAGCTGGGATGTCCTGAGTCAGATCATTAAAAACAAAATCATTCAAAAAGGACATTCGTTTTTATAATGTTGGGGAGAAGGTGTACGGTAACATAATTGTTCGTTTAACATGTCATTTTACCTCTAATAGGAAACAGCTAATATATGAGCGAAATATGTATTTGAATGGATATAAGATTTACAACGTGTTAACCAACCAAATATTAACTTTGTGGTCAAAACCAGTGGTCAGCAAAATTCTCAAGGCCTAATGGATTATAATAATCTACAATATATATATATATATATATATATATATATATATATATAATATATATATATATATATATATATATATATATATATATATATATATATATACACACACACACACACACACACACATTGGACTTAAACGTGCGACATCCATAGTACTTCATTAAAAATGTAAAATATAGATTTGGAGAAGGAAGGTTATTTCCACCACATAAAATAATTCATTATTTATTTACAAGGAATACAGCATATATGTATTTACTACATACATAAACAGTAGTATAAATTATTACTTCTAAAGCACACACATCAGGTGTTGTGCATTGTTCGAGGTGAACTCAAACAGGATTTATTTCGGTTTTATGCTAGGTAATCTGTGCACTTACTTCGTATGTGTTTATTTGACAGATACAGAAAATAGGTTGTTTCCGTAAAAAACAAAACAAAAAAAAAAAAAACTTTAAAACATAAAATGGTTCATTTAAGTAGCAAATCGTTGAAATGAAAAGTAAAATACATGTATAGGTCCATAATTAAAGTGGAATTCAAATTTTTATGGTCTGTGATGTAATTTGCTACATATTTTTGAAATTTTACTCATAAAAATTATGTGTTAAATGATGTCTTCAATTATTATAGAAACACTTTGTATCACATTTAGGCTTTTTTTTAAATTTATTTTTTTGTGCGTTGGGCCAAAAATTGTACTTGTCAGTTATTAACGTGTTTAAATTTCTGCGTCACTATGCAAATCAAGCTCGGGGAAGAAAAAAAAAAATACAGCACCATGTTGTTTTGGGGGCCCCGTCGACCCTACAGAAAGATAAGAAAATTCTAACACCTCCGACATATCTCTGACAATATCAAAGTTGAAGGGCTATCGAAACGATGCAAACGTGGCCTCCCCTTTTTATTCCGATGTCTTAACGTCTGAGAGGTTTTTCAATTGTCTATCGTGATACTCAGATTTGCATGTTTAAGCAAAACTCTCTTTCAGACTCATAATTGTAATCATATTATTTTTTATATATGGCTTAGATTTATTTATTTGTTTATTTTTATTTTTATGAAATGGATGGCCGGCAGCGTGTGACGAACATTATTTGAAGTGATGAAGTTCGTTTTATTAAAGTAACATTTTGTTTTTTTTTTTTTTATTTTATTTTATTTGTAAAATAATAGAGCTAAGATAGTATATTTAGTTGCATCTTAATGTGTAGTTTAAAAAAAAAAAAAGACTAATCTCTCTTGAGTTAAATCACAAGAGCCCCAGACAAGTCGGAGCCTACAAAAATGTAGGTTTTGACCTTAAAAGCTAAATGGTGAAGCAACACTGTGTAAAACGTAAGTTAACAGTGGATTGGCATGTCAATATCATGGAGTTCCACAAGAAGCAAATCTGGATAACATATTTAACACTAAAAATACTTATTTGTCTCCCTTTTCCATCCAATTGCGCTCTCGGTGTACCAGGTAAATTCAGTTTTAAAACTGTCTGGTGGATCTTTTAAGGCATAGGCGTGTATGAAAGTGTCAAACAAGGAATTGCTAAACAATCTCAAGATAACAGTTTGTTGATCAATTACGGTTCAAGTTCTTTTCATTGTTCATGTTAAATTGTAGTCGTATACCTTACATTGTTTGATAAACGGAGGGAACAAATATTATATTTATTTAAAATGTAGTCATATTTATAAGGGTGCGTGTCACCTTTGTCAATATTATTGTCATTTATGATTTACACTATAGCCTGATAATCAAGACTTTGAAAGGACAAGCATTTATTAAAAATTACCATTTTGTCTTTTCTTAATTTAACATTAGGCCTATCTAACAACGTAATATTCCAGTAGTCTTTTCTAAATGTTTTTCTTTTATTTCAATGTAGAAGTTTAAAAACAAGTTTTCATTTTCAGTCTCAGTAAGCTTAATCCAGTGTCGATTAGAGTGTTTGCTAATGGTACTGTTCCGTACCTTGAATGTATACAATATAATTTAATTCAGAATTGTAACATGCAATATTGTTTAAACTATGCGAGTAAGTGAATGGCAAACATCTCAAAGTTATAATTGACTTTAGATGTAAAGGTACGGCAATCAGCAGCCAAGTAACCCTATTGACAGTTGAAAATGATCTATTCTAAGACAAAGCCATAATTCAGGACAAATACGGGTATTTTTAATAGCGGTCCCTTATATGAGCTGATAATTGCAGTTAATTTGTTATCAGTGTCAAGATGGCGTCCGAGATAGACCTAACGGGACATTCCCGTCTGATTAAAGGACAGATAATGCCATGACCTTGTAACAACCTTATGCTATTCCCAGAATAAAAACAAATTAAAAAATCATTAAATAATAATAATAATAATAAGATCATCACCAACGTTAGTCCTTTTTCAAAATTTTGAAAGTATTGTGCTTTTGTGCTTTAATGATTGCTTTATTTATCTCAAACAATTTTAAAATTGTAGATATCCTATGTGTAGTTTGGCTAAAGTACAAGAGATTATCCCATTGTGTATAATGTACTTGACCAATTTAATCGGAATGCCAACTGTGTTCATGTACTTTCATGTAGGCCTATGTATAATAGCTGTAAAAACACAGCTATTATAATACCATTCTCTCGGCATAACTATCAGATTGAGCCTACAATAATAACTTTTATACAAAAAAGCACACCGATCTTCCATTGCTTTGTTAATTGTTCATTTACCAGATGTTTTAACATGCTGCATGTAAGATATTGCCCCCATCCAAATAACTGTTTATACGTTATAAAGTCAAAGTTATTAAGATAGAAAGTGCTTGAGAATTGATGTTGTCATTTCCACAAATATCTACAACCAGCATGTTAAAGTAAGACAGAGGAACTGAAGGAAATCTTAAGAATGGTAGGCTGTCTAACATTTTCACAGACAGCATTTAAGTTCTTAGTTCTTGTTGTATTACAAACATCTGCGAGCGATTAGTGCCTATAGGGCCCTCCTCCAGATCTCTTTTCTCTTTCCAGTGAGAGTCCATAGACATGTTGACGTCAGATCAGACGGCCAGGAGCCATCCTTCTCTAGAATTGGGTGTAATCAAAGCTGCACCGTCCAATTCTGACTGGTATGTGGATTATTGTTCTCTGAAAATATTTTTGAGAGAGCAGCATAGAGTTTTAGTTGATGTGGCCAATTTTTTGTGACTAAACAGTGTTGCTCTCAACATACTAAGAAGACACAAGCCCTGCTCTTGGGCCAATTGAGGCAATGGTAATTTTAGCAATTAGGGATACAAAGCAGAGTGGTATTAAGTGCCATACTTCCTCAATCATTCCCAAACCGTTGATTAAGCATGTTCCCAGTTGTCTCTTCCCCTTCTGGTAAGAAAATATGCCAATATATAGCATCGCATCTAGGCCCACTGCATCCCAGAATTTCCATGAAATAAACTTGAATCCTAAAAAAAAAAAAAAAAAAAAAAAAAAAAGTGAAACGTAACTCTCTGTGTTGGGGAACAACTTTTTATATTTATATTTTACAACAACAGCATTAATAATATATAATAATAATAATAATAATAATAATAATAATAATAATAATAATAATAATAATAATACAATTTCCAACGAAAACTGATGGCCTATAGTTTTATAAACGTTTTCTTAGTTCGTTTATATAAAATATAGGCCTACTCGTAAAATATAGCTTTATTAAACTTTGGTGTATAAAAAGTTTAATAATTTCTACAGATCTTGTACTACAAAAATAAGTAGTCCATTTTCCATTTACTTGGCGTACATTTGTCAGAACTGTCGGCAGTAAAGTTTGGTAACTATTGGGCTTCGTTTCTATACCAACACCAACACGATGTCTTATCAGAGTGCGACGTCGCGAGCAGAACATACAAGTAGCGTTTCTGTAGCCTGTAACGTTGCTCACAATATACTTGGTCGTATTACCTGTCGTATTTCACCGACACCAATTCACTTGGCGTATAAATTCGACAGGAGCACCACAGTCTTTTCCCTCATTGACCTTTGAGAAACATGGACGCTGTAATTTATACTGTGCACTTAGGACATAGACTGAGGCAAGTACAGCGACAGAGCATCAGAACATGAGCGCCCAGAATTTTTGACATTGTTTCTTTGTTTTATTATTATTATTATTATTATTATTATTATTATTATTATTATTAATATAATATAGAATATACTTAACAATAATAATATTACACATAACAATGTGTATTGTTATTTTGTATTTTTTTACAGTTTCTTGGTACTACAGAATTATTTCTGTTTCAACCGACATGTACAGTGCTTTTATGTTCTGTGGTATGAAAGGCGCTATATAAATAAATACAATTGAAAATTGAAATTAATCAACAAGTAATACTGATTCTCTCTTATGTTGCTGAGGGAGTATAGGATGAGGGGGGCCTTCACCTGTTTAATCCCATGTTATGGCCCCCTAGAAGCAGGGCCGGTGCCCTAATCAAAGAGCATGGCACCCTTATACCAGTCAGATAATGATTATTTTATTTCGTTTTTAAAATCAATCGGTTTTTGATGCAGCTTTTACTGTGCAACGCTATGTGTGCTCATATATAACAGGGTTTCTGTTTTTAAAAAATTGTTCTGATGATGTAGAGATTTTAAATTGGGTTTCCCACGTGGGATTTTGAAAAGACTTCAATAACGTCCTTAATATGAAACGAAATTTATTGGTTGGAAATTAATGTTTTGGCAAAAGCAGTAACGTTGCTTTCATATTGCAGATTAGCTTTTTCTTGCTTGACAACTATTCTACAGAAGAACACATGGCGTTTTCTTTTTTGGCAGATGCTGATTTTCCTCTGGTTTGTATCTTAACCCACAATTTCACTGAATAATTAAGATATATATACATTATATATATATATATTCTAAATGTGTTACATTTTTTGCAACATATTTAATAATTATTTAGTTAAATATTAAATTAGATGTATTTAAAAAAATAAATAAATACTTTATTAGTAACACAAGGCTGTGTTTATGGTGCAGTTCCAAACGTGTACATTACATGGGAATATATACAATTACATGTTCCAAAATCACAGGTTAGATAGAAAATGGGGTGTTATGTCACTTAAATCTATAGTTTCTTTCTCGTATATGGTTACGCAAATGTAATTTCCAAGACCATTCAAAACACATTCCTTGTGTTGCGTGGTTCATGTATTTACAGATGGGGACACAATTTGCTAGCGTACTTGTTTTATTGAAAGACTACACCAACAGCAGGTGATAACGGATCGTAATAGGTGATAACTGCTTGAGAGACCTACAGTATTTGAACGTATGGTTTCGCAATATAGTTTCTGCGAGGATATAAGCTCAGCTCAGTTATCCTTTTCTGGATCACAAGCTAGAAATTAATTTAAGACTTCATCACTCAAGGGTTATATTCCTAGGACAGATGGGATAAAGCTTGCAAAAACATTGAGATTTTGAGATTTTCTTTTAAATTAGCTTGCATTTTCTATAAATATTGATTTTATAAACGGATATTTTACATATTTTATTGTGTGGCAAAAAAAAAAAAAAAAAATAGGTATGGATGGGTATGGCTTGGGCAGTTATGAAGTATAGAGTATAGAGAAGTATGAAGTGGGAAATTAAAGTAGACCCGTATTAAAATAAAGCAAATAATAAAGTCTTCCATTACGGTATATTGTAAATACATCATGAAGTAATTAATCAAGTTAAAATATTCTGGAAACAATAAACGCGAAAGGTCATCAGATATTGTTCCACACGGGTAGCACGGTAGCAAGTGATCTTGGTATGTAACTTCCCAGTCCCTTAAAGCTATTTGTGGCAATTTGTTTAAATGGGGAAAAATCCTACGCATTTGATACATTATCGTGGGTGGCTGTATGTTGCATCTGTCTTATATGATATACAAAAGAAGAAAAAAGATGTAAACTACACGCAACCATAGCTCCAAACATAATGCTGTCACCCTATTGTACTTTAGGGAACTATTACTTTTTCACGCTGTATGTTTTATATACCCTGTGCTGTATAATGTATTATCGAGCTAAGCAGACAGTATATGTTAGACGCTGCTTTTTTTTTTTTTTTTTTTTTTTTTTTTTTTTTTTTTTTTCCTCAGGTTGCAATGTTGCGCAGAAGATCGGGTCTGTGCCCTATAGTGCTGTCAGTAATGACAGATCCCAGATGGAGCCGCTACTGTATGAGAGATTGAGTTTCTCTCCAAAAAACGCACTCGCTTTCCAAACTGTCTTCAAAAACCTTCTCCGTGTACTACAGGTTGCTTCGTCCCACATCAACCCAAATAAACTATACCTCCAAACTTCCAAAAGCGAACAAAGAGGCCTACCTCTAACTGAAGAGGCAGCAGAACTGCATCCACGGCACGTGAATTGGAATTGTTGGAATGCTACTGACAGCATTGCAAACCTACGATTGAAATCGGTTTTACCACGAACGTAAATATGTTGCCATACTTGTCTGGTAAGTACTCATTTAATAAGAAAAAATACAGTACAGGTATGGCCAAAAGTTTTGCATTACCTTGATTCCTTGGGATTGAGACATAATATACATTTTTTTTTTTTTTTTTTAATAATGAATTGCGGTATGTAATTCAATATGTTAAGGTAACATTATTCAACAGGATTCATTCGACTTTGTGAAGAAAAAATAGTTCATTCTATAGGTTAATGCAAAACTTTTGGCCATAGTTGTATATTCAAACATATACTGCTTAATGTTAATGCAACTGTGCACAATGTAAAATGTGTATGTGTGTGTGTGTGTGTGTGTGTGTGTGTGTGTGTATATATATATATATATATATATATATATATATATATATATATATATATATATATATATATATATATATAAGATCCATTTTTTACAGGTTCTACAGGAAATTAAAATTAACAAATTTTTGCGCTTGGTAAGCCGATTTAGTTAATTTCCAATAAAACTGGGAGTTGAGGAAAAAATGGATAAAAGAAAGAACTTCAATTTCTGTTTTTCGAGTAAAGTGGAACTGCTACAAAAAAGGAAAAGTGCTTCAATTGTATTATTATATTTTTGCAGTTGTTTGGTAGTTGAAGGCTTATACTTCTTCAACTGAAATTCATGCATGCATACATACATACATACAAGAACACAATGACGCAGGTATGTATATTTTTGTCAGGTTAATTGGATGTAGGTCAATAGATTTTTCAGCACACTAGATTATGGAAAGCGTCAGAGTTTACTAGTCTAATCATACATTGATCGTACTTGTTGACCTAATCATACAAACAGAAAAATACATATTTCATAACAGCACTGACATTGTATTTGGATATCCTAGCTGTAATCTTGCCGCCATTAATTATAAATACGTTTCTCTCCCCCCAAGACAGCACAACTGCGACTCTGATAAGTCCAGAGAGCCTCCTGTTGTGCGTTTCTGCCACACAAAGGTTAGGGACCTCCCAAGTGGTTAGGGCCTGGACGGGTGTTATTACCGTGGACTCGGCACATTACGAGATTGCAGCCTGTGCGGAGCCAGTGACTGTGTGGATGTGATTGGGTTCTAAATAGTAAACTCTAATTGCACATTGCTCTATATGGCCTTCCTAATAATAATAATAATAATAATAATAATACGTGCTAATTACAGAAAACAAACATGTTGTTATTTGGTATTTTTATAAAAGTGTAGATAATTCCAGCATTGGTCAAATATACCGTAAATATTTTTAAAAAGCCTTATTTCCTATTCACTTAAAAGTGCACTGCAAAGAGGCAAATGGATTGTATTCTTGTGCTGGTTTGTGTTTAGTTGATGGGTGTTAACGTTATTTAAACGAAAGGTTATAATTAAATAATTAAGGATGGACACCAACTCTTTCTATTAGCCCTAATAGTTATGCTATTTTAACTAAACGATCCAGATTGATATCACGTGACCCATGTCGTTTAGAACCATTTTGGTTCATTTAGTTTCAAAAGGCAAGAGACAAAAAAAAACATGACTTGGGAGCAGTATGATACACTGAATCAATATATGCTTGGTCAGGTGATATTAAGACATGTATTAACTTTGGAGTGTATCCGCAAATCATCTTTAAACATCCAAAGATTTGTAAAAAATCAATCAACTCCTGGTTTGTTTCCATTTTACTTTTGTGGATATAAACAGTTTAGAATTTTTTAAAAAATGAGTACATATCGTTAAATAATATTATACTTGAAATTACTTGAAATTATATATTTGAATACTGTTAAAAATTATGAATTAGTCGATTTTGTTCGGAAGAGGTATTTGAACAGCTTTCCAAAAGCATTTAATTTAAATGACCATGTTTTATTAATACGTGGTGCCATAGGAAATCTATACGTTATTATTGTATTTTAAGAAAAAAAAAAAAAAAAAAACATTAGTTCGTATACCGAATCACATATATTTAAACAAATTTCAATATGTAAGCCATATAAACGAAAATTTGTACATGACCTTGTTACTTAAATATCAATGTTTGTTATGGATAGATAGTAGTCACTATAACCTATCTTTTCCAATCGATCATAGCTCTACCGTAATAAAATATCGGACGAAATAGATGTAACACGTAAACGCATTACGTTACAATAAAAGCCAAGAAGTGTACATATAGAATATAGGATATAATAATATATATAATATATGGTATATAGAATTATATATATATATTGCTCGATTGATACCAGAAAATATTATATATATTATTATTATTATTATTATTATTATTATTATTATTATTATTATTATTATTATATAATATTTTTATTATATTTTAATTATACATGAATGACAAAAATAAACACATCCACGATATGAGGGGAACAAGGCGATTACTTTAGCACTGCACAGCCTGTCTTCAAAACTATCATACTGTGTACATACTGTGTACGTTCAACAGAAATGTCGTTTATGTAGGCTATAATACGAATTAACGAAGGCCTATACGAGAAACAATGAACACACACACACATATATATGGGAATAACAAGAAGAGGCAGGAAAGGGAAGGAATGGATAAGAGCGCAAACAAAAGCATGCAATGTTATTATAAGAGCGAAAAAACTGCAATGGCAGTGGGTCGGACATGTAGCAAGAAGAACAGACCATCACTGGACCAAGGAGATACGAGACTGGGTCAGAAGAGAGATAAAGTGACCAAGAGGAAGACCTCCAGGGAGATGGCAAAATGAAATTAAGAACCGCGCTGGAGCAACGTGGATGAGGGAAGCAGATCCATATTTTACAGGTTCTACAGGAAATTCTAATTTTTGCGCATGGTAAACCGGTTTAGAGGTTATTGAGAGTGATTGTATTTCCCATTTTATCCTGTTAAGCGAACAAAAAAGCTGTTATATTAGACGCTTGGAATAAATAAATCGCAGACAACAATCATGCATTTGCGAAAATGTGGCCAGGTAATACGAAAGTTCAGAATGATTATGCTAATTTCCTAATAAAACGGATAATTGAGGGAAAAAATGGAGACAGTCTGAAAAAGAAAGAACTGTCTGTTTCTGTTTTTCAAGAAATGTGGAACTGCTACAAAAAAGGAAAAGTGCTTCAATTGTATTGTTATATTTTTGCAGTTGTTTGGTAGTTGAAGGCTTATACTTCTTCAAGACTTTTGCAAACACAACTGAAATTTGTGAGTTATATATATATATATATATATATATATATATATATATATATATATATATATATCTCTAATATATATATATCATATATATCCCCTGATACAAGCAGCTAAAATAATCGATGTACTTGGGGAATTTTTAACTAATAAAACTGATAATGTTTTTATTTGTGGCCCTTAAATTTAGGACAGTTGACTTTTTTTTTTGTTCAATAAAACTATCATTGCCTAAATAATGACGCAACCGGCTGTTCATTTGAAAGAAAATGACACTGGTTATTGTCTGAAAAAAGAATTCGATTAGTGGTTGTTATATATGTGACATTTAAACACAATTCGGTTTGTAGAGCTCATTTATCCGCTTATGCGTTTGACCTGTGGCCATGTATTTCTAGCACCATTTTAAACACAAGAAGCGTTTTGCAAAAACACAGTAAAAAAATACAGTTGCATTGACAGAAAGAAAGAAAGAAAGAAAGAAAGAAAGAAAGAAAGAAAGAAAGAAAGAAAGAAAGAAAGAAAGAACTTAGCTCAGAGCATAAGTAGTTTCGTGTTAGTTTTATTCCACTCTGGGATTTGTGAAGATTAAAATGCACCAAAATAGGAAATAGCTCCTACGCAATTGTTAAGTGGATGGTGGCTTTAATGCTTCACACACACACACACACACACACACACACACACACACACACACACACACACACACACACACACACACACACACACACACACACACACACACACACACACACACACACACACACACACACACACTCACACACACACACACACACACACACACACACACACACACACACACACACACACACACACACACACACACACACACACACACACACACACACACACACACACACACACACACACACACACACACACAACACACACACACACACACACACACACACACACACACACACACACACACACACACACCACACACACACACACACACACACACACACACACACACACACACACACACACACACACACACACACACACACACACACACACACACACACACACACACACACACACACACACACACACACACACACACACACACACACACACTCACACACACACACACACACACACACACACACACACACACACACACACACACACACACACACACACACACACACACACACACACACACATTACTATTATATGGGTATTATCGTGGAGATTGTATTTCTTAAATACAAATGTTTTATTAGTCATTGTTCATGTAAAAATAAATTACCCTGTTAATGGGACATACACTATAAAATGTGAATTAAATGGTGACATATATTGACTCAAGATATTTTTTGATATTTACACGTGTAGATGTGGACGGCACAAACTGCCACATATACACATACACACACGCACGCACGCACGTTACAGTTACACAAATACATCAGATACGTACGCGCTATGTGTGTGTGTGTGTGTGTGTGTGTGTGTGTGTGTGTGTGTGTGTATGTGTGTGTGTGTGTGTGTGTGTGTGTGTGTGTGTGTGTGTGTGTGTGTGTGTGTGTGTGTGTGTGTGTGTAATCAAACCATTCTAATTAGAGGTGATGTGAAATTTAATAACCAAGCACTTGCTCCAAAAAGACCATACGTGATATGTCTTTGGTGGGTTCTGGTTCTTGTGATGCGAGTTTTGAGCAATTGCTCAAGATAACGCTCCCTTTAAAGGGCGAGGTGAATTGTAGACTGATTCATCTAGGCCCTACGTGCAAACGAGAGATCTGTGTAATGCAAGCGGTTTTAAAGTTATCGTATGGCCGCGTGCTCGTGCATTCATTGTTTTTGAAGCTGAAATAAATTAAGCCGTCTAATGGTAAAGTAGCTAGCTCTTTTTGAGTGTATAGTGAATGACTGTCACCAGTAGGTTAAGGTAAATATTTATATATATATATATATATATATATATATATATATATATATATATATATATATAGAGAGAGAGAGAGAGAGAGAGAGAGAGAGAGAGAGAGAGAGAGAGAGAGAGAGAGAGAGAGAGAGAGAGATAGATAGAGAGAGATTCATAATCAATAATTTAGGTGGCCCTATTATTTTAATTTAACCCAGGAGTCTATCTGGTGTGCAATATAAAAGTGATTTCAAACCAACAGAGGAACGAGGGTAACCCAATTTCTGTACTTGTAATACTGTATCACACAAACTTAGCCACATCGCAAAGTTTATAACGAAGAAAAAGAAAACAAAGTGGTCAAATATTTAAAAAAAACTAAAAAGGAAGAAAAAAGGCAAATGTAATGTAAATTAAAAAAAAAAAATACTTGTTTGAAACGGACACAGGTGAATCACATAACGCATTCCTATTCTATGCGTTGAATCGAAGTCAGGGGAAATGGAGTGCCCAGTAGGTTGAGCCCCGCTTTTAAGAACTACGGACGGTGTTTCCTCCCTTTTTGAAGGAAGCTGGGTTACCACAAGCAACCAAATTACACAAGTAAATATACATTAGATTTCGGGTTCTATTGCACCAGGGGGTTACATATGGGATAACGGCCCTTCAACCAAGTGAAAATAGAGCTGATATAACACAACAAACTGAACATCGTGTATTTTAATGATATAGATACGAGTAGCAAGTCATATTACAAAATATGTTCCATTAATTTTAATTGTATGCCTGTCTATGTTTCCAAATATAAATAATTTACCAGGTTGGTTGTATTTTGAAAACGTGCGTAATAAATCTATTAACAGTGTAGCCTTCCTTAATTATTCGTAGAGAAACTTATTTTGTTTTTTGGTATGAGCATTGACGTCCTGTTCATTTGAAAATTTAGAGGAATGAATATCAAAACAAAGAAAAAAAAAACACTAAAGCCAATATTACTTTACAATACATGTATACTTATAAGGTATACTCTGTAGACTCTGGAACATGGTTTCACTGTACAATAGCTACTTTCCTCGACGTCTTTATGTAGGTTTGTGTAAATAGGTGACCTTTAGTCTTGCATTCGTTTTCACGTGCAGTTAAACAGGCGTTTGCTTTATAAAGTATTCCTTTCACTTAACCGCTGTTCATAATTAAGTAAGCACAATGCCTTACTAAACACACCTCTGGAAATATGCATTCAAGGCCTAAGGCAACCCGACTAACACATAATGAAGTATAATTTGACTGAAATAAGTAACTACCCGTTTAAATCACAGGTAGTATTGTGAACTCTGGAGTTAACGATCCATTCAGTAATTAGAATCACTAAAACATTAATAACATTGGAGGCTATTCCGGAATCTGAAGTGAGCTTCAGTGAAGCTATAGTATGAAATAACAAACCATGGTTTATCATCATCAAGTGTACAGTTTTGGAACCAGGGTGCAGCACCCTTGATGTTTTAAATGGGAAATACAATCCATATATATATAGAAAAACGTAGACCACTGGTGAATGTAGGATGATATTGTGTGACTGTGCAAAAAGTGCATAATTACCGAATTCACTATTCTCTAAGGTTAGCTTTGGATGTTGGTAAAATGAACATACAATTTCACTTATTAAAGACATATTCAACTGCAAGAGCATACAATATGATAAACAGTGTCTCAAGTTTCCTTAGTGTAGGTCGATGTATTTCCCTCAACACTATTACAACAGGCTATAGAGGTTATAACATTAATAATAATAATAATAATAATAATAATAATAATAATAATAATAATAATAATAATAATAATAATTGAGATGAACTGTCAAACCATTCCCTGTGCAATAATACACGAGTAAACAAATACAAATAGATCATATTGTTTAATAAATTATGGCAAACAGATGAGGCCATTTCTGTGCCAAAGTAAGTTTACATTACATTTTAATTTAGAAAACTGTGCTGATACCTTTCAATATAAACTCTGTTAACGTGATTAGAAAAGAAAAGATTTTTACAAGCAAAGTGTTATTGGGCGTTCTTGTATTCTGGTAATTAATTTCAGTAGCCTATGTATTAATTATTTATTCGGTATAGGGTATTTTGTTTAATGTATGTATTTTTTAAATACCTAGTTAAAAATGACATTACTATATTTTCTAAAAAGGAATGGGCTATATACGCAAACTCATTTAAAGCATTCACTAATCTACATGATTTGAGGCAGAACACCGATTTGAAAGCGGGGTGTTTTGAATGAGTTTCCTCTTTATTAATCATGACAGGATTTGTGACATGGTTCTAATTTGCTCATAACAAATAATCCTTTTGTGTGTGTGTGTGTGTGTGTGTGTGTGTGTGTGTTGTGTGTGTGTGTGTGTGTGTGTGTGTGTGTGTGTGTTTTATTTTTATTTTTTATCTCCACAGTGAGGTATAGATAGACCTGTCAACAGTATCGAAAAATCCAATTTGCAACGGTAAAATATATAAATACCCACATTAGCTCAATATTAAACATTGCCTGCAAATATATGAACTGTTATATTTCTACAACACAGAATGTGTGTTGCCAATTATTATGTTTGTTCTGGAATTTATAGTGCGCGGTGTTAAACCCAGTGTTTAGTGTTACATCTTTCTTCCTACCTTAAATAAATATTGCAACTAGTAAAGCCCATGTTAACTTTAACTAATGAGCAGCATATTGATCTACAGTTTGTCTTGTTCGTATTGATTTGTGCAGTCGTTAATCACAGCACCTCCGAATCACTGTGCCATCTTAATTAGAGCCCTGCTTGTATGGCAAGAGATCTCATTTTAAAAGGTGTTGATATCACTTTTTAAGTAAGTATCATAATATGTGCATGTTAAGTGCAATATGCTTTAAAGGTATGGGGCTATAAGATCACAACTGAGCAGTGTAGTTTCTGTGTTTTTGCTGATCGCTTACAGTCCTGTTAGCTAGTTAATAAGTGCTTTTCGTGCCATTTTTTCTTGACCGTTCTACCCATCACGCCTGCATATCTAGTATGGTGTCAACAGAGTTGTTTCTTTTTATTGTTAATTTATTTGACTTATTTTACTAAAAAAAATAAATAACGGAGTTTTACAAATGCAATGTGCTCTGATTATATTGAACCTTACGTTGTTTAAACAACAGTCATCTCCGGTGATATTTAATTTAATTAAAATGGTAATGACCTTTTATATTTTATTCCGATGACGAGACTCCCTAACCCTATTTATTACAAACGCACGTACTAGCGTAGTTCACCAACATAAATCTCCAAGTGGAGTTCACAAAGGTTGGTTTGTTTGTTTGCTTGTCATATGGATGCAGTACAGTATACTGTAGTTGTGCAAACATTTTTATATTCTGTGTATTTTTTCCCTTTTTGTTATACATTTCATGCATCAATATTGGCTCTATAACATTGAGTTTGGGGATGACCAAGTTCATTACTGCAGTAATAAATGTGTCGTTTGATAGCCATGAAACCAATTAAGCTTGGTTAGACTTGAAGAAAAGAGATATCTCCTGGAGTTTAGTTTTGTGTTTTGTTGTTTGTTTATTTTTAGTTTTTTAAGAAACAATTTACGCACCGCAAAATTATTCCCGCTAGACTCAGACTTCCCTGATGAAAAACGGCACTTTGTCGCGCAGAATGACGCTCTTATACAATTAGAGCCAAGGTCAACTGTACATATTAAAGTCGCTTACATTTAAATGACAACATTCCTAGAGTGAAGAGATATGCTACAAGCACTATTTTATCTCCAAACTTTATAATCTAGCTATAGCCAACATAATATATCGAATGTTGTCCTTTGCATACAGTACACATATATAAATTATTATATATTCTAATCATATGTCTAAATGAGGGACCACAATCACATGTACAAATTTGAAAATAATATAGATTTCACATGCTTGAATCTGCATATTGTTTTAAGGGAACTCCACACTGTTTAAATAACGTACCTGTAATTTGTCTTTTCATTGTAACATCCTGACAACGTTTTATACCTATAACTTTAAAGTATGTTTCGAAACTCTTTTCAAAATATCCACTCTAGTGTACTGATAGTGTAAGGATTATTGCCCACATCGTCGAACTGGTACATGCATGAAGTACGAGACATGAAATACAAATGTACCACATTTTGACTACTTACCATTTTCTGACCTTACAAGGATCACATTTTGGTACACATACAACATTCTGATGATCTAGCACTTTCTGGCCCTCACCAGTAATGAGTAATAATTAATTTAGAGACTGCTAAATAAAGTACCAGCTCCACTTGTATTGAGCTGACTTTCTTAGTTAAAAACAGTAATGTCAGAATTTAACAAGATGTGTTCTTTATGTTAACTTTAATGGCGTTCAGGGAACAGGAGCCAGGTCTTCGACCTTTCCTAATTTCACCTGCCTATGCTCATTGATTATTTTACCTGTCTATCATCATTGACTCCCTATTTTGCTTTTTTGCATAAGCTGCGACCAGTTCCCATTGCAGTTGCTCCTTCAGTCTCTCGTGCCAATCCCCGCCCCCTCCTTCATTACATCTTCTGTTTCAGCGGCTCCATTGCTTGCCCTAGGCCAGGCAGCTCCAGCCCCACCCCTATCTATCAGCATTCCAGAGTACAACCTGGTTGCAGCATGTGCTTCAGGCTCCCAATCAGCAGCTGACCATCCAATGTCACTCCATCTCCCCATTGATCCAAAGGCAAGTAACAGAAGAAAGCCAAGTTCCACATATGCTCCGCAGTTTCAGACACACATACGCTCTGCACCGCCCCACTGTCACAGACACACATACGCTCTGCACCGCCCTGTGATCACAGACACACATATGCTTTGCACCACCCCACAGTTACAGATACACATACGCCATGCACCGCTCAACAGTCGCAGACTGGCCCCACTTTAAAAACCTCAGTGGCATTTCAATTCGAAGACAACCACCACTACAATAGGTATGGTATATTCCTGCCCTTCAGGTAGGTAAATTGCTGAGCTCTATACCAGAGCTGCCGACAGGCCCCTTCCTGAGATGACGCACTTGGTCCCGCCCACCGAGGTAATAAAACCGTCACCCAAAGGAAGCTGTTCCTCTTTTTCCCTCTCAAGACGGTACGGTAAGACCTCTGTGTTGAGCTGAGCGTGTTGATAGAAAAGAGCTTCTCGAGTCGATTCGAGTCGGTTGCATTTCTCTTGCATTCGTGCTGAAAGCCGGCTTGCCGCTTTCCTGGAATCAACGACTTAAAAAAAGATAGAGCCTTTTTTGCCTTTATGTCTTTCATTGGCTTCCCCGCTTGCATGGTAGGCCGCTGTTTATATCTGTCTGTCGTACGTGAGCGACTGCCTGTGCAGTCATCCGTGAATGACTGCCTATTCTTCCTGAGAGGACCTATTTCCTCCTTGGGGTTAGGCTTTGCCGTATCCCCGCTGCCGAGTGACCCTTCCAGCCGCCCTTTCCTCCACGGGGCTAGGCCTTGCCGCATCCCCACTGTCGAGTAGATCCTGCCGGCCACGTAGGCCCGCCCATCTCGGTAAGCCTGGCCTTGTAAATAAAAGGTGGACTCTCTCTTCCTTTGCTATCTTTCTACCGTGTTTTGCTGTCTGCTCCCCCCGGTACACGCTACATGCTGACCATGTTTGTGTTGACCACGCGGTTAGGGTAGACACATTGTGTGCGGCTTCCCAGTGCTGCGGTATCACAGCGCACGCATAGCCCGTGATATTTATATCTCGGTGCATTGTGCCCAGCACCTCAGTGGTAGCACAATAGCGTTGCAATGTACATGGTGCACTTAGTGCCATCAGTACTCGGTGTGTGTGGTGCACGCAGTGCACACGGTGCTTAATATCTCTATTACGCTAGTATGGTAACGCACGGTACACAGTGCACAGTACTCGATGCGCACGGCGCTTGGGGCGCACAGTGCACGTTGCACTTGTTGTGTAATCACTGCTCAACCTTGCATATAGATCACGGTGCTGTATCGTATCCCAGTGCCAGGATACTCAGCATTCAAGGTGCACACATAGATTGGTACTACACTAGTGATCATACTGTAATGCACGGTACGCGGTGCACAAGGTGCCCACGGTATTCAGTGCACAGTATGCAGTGTTAAAACCCTTGCTGCAACGTTAGTGAGTGCACACACTACCTTAGCACTTACCAGTGCTTCAACGCAGTGTGAGCAGTGTCTTTGTGCAAATGCACAACGTCAGGCCCATGTCGGGAACGTTGGGGTTCATCCCTGTATGGCCTGCAATGCCAACATCCCACAAGAGGACAAGCATACCCTCTGCGCGCGGTGTTTGGGCGTTCAACATGCCACCAAGGGCCTCGAGAGGGACGTGGCATGTAGTATCTGTGGGGCAATTCAGCCCCAAGTGAAAGAGGCTCGTTTAAAAAGAGCCATGAGGGCAAGCTCCTTGTCCTCCATGGCCGGACCATCAGCGGCTCTCAGGGTCCCAGGTGACCTTTCCCAGGACCCCTTGCTGGACAGTCCTAATGCGCAGGCCGCTTGCAGTCGCTCCCCAATTCCGCAAGCTAGACAGGTGAAACATTCTAAGCAGGCTAGGGACATTATGGACCTCAAGGCCCAGATGGCTTAGGTCCTAGAGCTCCTGGCTAAACAGGCGCCAGAGGCCCAGGCCCTGCTGCAGCCCTAATTGCTGTACCCCCTCTCCCCCAAGGGAGTGCAGGGGAGGAGGGTGATAAGGGTCAACTCAGCTGGTGCAGGAGGATACGCTATCCATAGCGACCCCTAGGGATGGCGCTTCTTTCTCCTCTGGTGGGTGAGACCCTTGCTGAGGAAGAGATTGGCTTCGAGAGCGCCTCAGAAGCCAGTACCACCTTGTTGTCCAGTTAGGTCTTGGCACTCATGGGACGTGCTGCAGCCTTCCTGCAGGTCCCCTAGACACCATTTTCTGGACACAGGTGCTGGCTCCTCGCCCTCAGAGGTTCCTGGCTTTCCTAGAGTTCATGGAGGAAGTACGCGGCAGTATCCCTTGCTCTCCACCATTTCCTCCCAGTGCTGAGCAGTACCCCCTGGGGTTACATCACATAGCTTTTAAGCTATTAATATGGGCTCAGAGGAACCTGCTGTCCCTATGGGTGACGCACATTCCCGGAGCGGTGAATGGAGCAGTGGACCTCCTCTCCAGGAGCAGCCAGCATCCGTCGGAGTGGCGACTCCACCCTCAGACAGTGAAGGGCATTTGGGAACAGTTCGGGAAGGCGCAGGTTGATCTCTTCGCTTCGGCAGAGACGACACATTGCCCCTTGTTGTACTCCCTCCACCGCTTAGGCGGTCGACTCGGCGTAGACGCCCTAGCACACGAATGGCCCAAAGCATTTTTGTACGCTTTCCTGAATATACCACTGTTCCCGGCTTTTCTCAGAAAAGTCCAGTTAGAAAAAGCATCAGTTCTCCTAGTAGCTCCCAAGTGGCCAAGTAGAATATGGTTTTCAACCCTGTGCCAGCTGTTGCACGGTCATGCCTGGGAGATTCCACTTCGTTTGGATCTCCTCAGTCAGGTGAAAGGTTCTTTGGCACCCGGAACCGGGCAGGTTCCACCTATGGGTCTGGCCCCTGAAAGACGCAGTTGTGGGTACAATGCAGCGCACTCGGGCAGACTCCACTAGGCCTTTATATACCTATAAGTAGAAGTATTTTCAAGCTTGGTGTCTGGCTGGAAACCATGACCGTTTCCTTAAAGGTGCGCAGTGATTACGCCCTCCAAGGTGACTCTTTGCCCTGAATGAAGCCTTAATATTATACTAGAGGCATGTTTGAGCCCTTACACTCCATATAGATGAAGTACCTGTCTATGAAGACAGCCTTCAGTGAGCTGCAGGCGCTGTCTGTGGACAGCTCCTGCATGCACATTTGGGAGGATGGTAGCAGGGTGTCACTGCGCACAAACCCTGCTCTCCTCCACAAGGTGATTACTGCATTCCACATTAACCAATCTGTGGAACTGGAGTCCTTTCATCCACCTCAGTTTGCTTCAATGGAGGATGAGAGATTGAATTTCCTCTGCCCAGTGCAGGCATTGAGATGATACATGCATAGGACAAGAGCTTTGCATCTGTCACGGAACTGTCTGTCCCTCTCTAAGCAGCATCTGCCACACTGTATTGTGGACACAGTCTCGACTGCATATAATGGTGCTAGCTTACCCCCTCCGGGTAGGATAGCCACACACTCCACTAGAGGTTTGCTACATCTTGGGCCCTTTTCAAAGGTGCTTCAATGTCTGACATTTGTACTGCGGCTAGCTGGACTACTCTGCATACTTTCTCCAGGTTCTATCGCATTAATGTGGTAGACCCTGCATTGCCTTCTGTAGGCACAAGGGTCCTTGAAGGTGTAAGTTCACACCGATAACCTTTGGGTTAGACAGTATTGTTCGTCCCTCATATGCTGCCGTTCCTTCTCCCTCACATCTACTTCAAATTGTACAATAGAGTCACTTGATCCCCATGTGCCAACATCCTCACATTCCTTACACAAGCTGGAGCTTAAAAATCCTAGAGAATCTACTTATGACAATCATTGTCAAAACCAGTGTTGTGGATTGGAACTATGCAGTCCACACCAACCTGAGTCAGCTTTTTCATCACTGTGAAAACAAGGCAAACATATGCACTCATTTCAGACAAAAAGGTACAGAGATTTTCACTGGCTTACATTTTGCACAACACAAATCAAGGTTTTTTGCTTTTATTGTAGCCAAGCAAGGCAGAAAGGAATGGCTAAATCTACACTCCAAAGGCAAGAAGCTTTCATGAACAGAAGCTTTGAGAACTGGAAAAATGCTTTAGATTCTTTCAGAAATCATAAAAAAAAAAATCCCCTGTGCATAGAGAATCCCTATATGTACATCAGGCCCAGAAAGTAGCAAAAGAGCTCCAAATATAGTAGCTCAGTTGTCAGCACAGCATGCTGAACAGCAAAGGAAACACCAAATGCTTTTCATGAATGAATTGTCCACAGTGAAGTTGCTTGCAAGACAAGGGCTTGCTATATGAAGCCATATAGAAGCAAATGGCAATTTTCTACAGGTACTGCAGTGCAGGGCTGAAGATGTACCTGGAATCAAAGAGTGGATTGAAGAGCGTAAGTATATCTCCCCAGAAATTGTCAAGTAATTAATTAATTAGATGGGAAATCAAGTTCTGTGAGAGGTGCTTTCAGAAATAAGAAATGCCAAATAATTTGAAGTAATTGCAGATGAAACCAGAGATCTGAGTGGGAAGGAGCAGCTTGTTGTTAGTCTACAGTGGATAGACTGTTTCTATAATGTTCACAAAGATGCAGTTGGCTTTGTTGACCTAGAAAACACAAACTCTGTGACCATTGTTAATGTTCTTAAAGACATGCTTTTGTGTTGCAACATAATGCTATCAGATTGTGTGGGGCAAGCTTATGATGGAGCCGCAAATATGAGTGGACATGTGAATGGCGTTACAGCAAAAATAAAGTCAGAAACACAATGGCTTTGTATGTGCACTGCATGGCACAATGTTTGAATCTTTGCCTTCAGCATTGTGCAAGAACATCACACCTAATTTAGTCATGGAACTTTCAAGCTTGATTAAGCTTTCTCCAAAACGACAAGCACTTTTTCAGCAGCTAAAACAACAATTGGGATATTCAAACACTCCTAATATTAAGCCAATGTGTCCAGCCAGCTGGACAGTGAGAGCAGCTACCCTTAACGCAGTACCGAAAAACTACAGAGTTTACATCTACATCTTGCAGACATGATTTTTTCTGCTACAGAGCAACTATCAAGAACTTTTCAAAGTAAAGGAATTTCTGCTCAAGAAACACAGCTAGCCTCTAAAACAACAAAGGCATACTAACTGCATCAAAGAACAGAAGAATCTTTCAGTTTCGTTTCATTACAGTGTGCTTCATGAGTCAACAGATCTGACAGACCCACCAACAGTTCTACGACAAAAGATTCCCCCTCTCCGACTAGATGGCGGTGCAAAGCTACATTGTTTTGCAACTCAAGAGAACATTTTCAAGAGAATTATGAGTCATTAGATTAAGAAACAGCATAAATGACCAGAAGATTTGATCAACCTGCATTTATAATTCTAAGTGAAATTGAAAAGCTGCTCAAAGGTAACTGTGGAGTGTCGGAGAAGATTGAAAGCCTTTACAGCACAGCACTTGACATCAGTCGTCTTGAAATCCAAGTGTTACCTGATTTGATCAAAACAGCTCAGTCCAATAGTGACGAATTTCAAACAGAGATAAGTATCATATCATTATGCAATATTCTAAAAAGCAATGTGCCAATGAAGAGAATGTTTTCTGAGGTGGACAAACTTATAAGAATCAATTTGACTGTTCCAACGACGAGTGCCACAGCAGAAAGGACATTTTCAGCACTGCGACGTGTGAAGAACTACTTGAGGACTTCAATGACAGAGAAGCGCCTAAACAATTTGATGATACTACACTGTCATCAAGATAAGACGGACAAACTAGATTTGGTCAACATTGCACAGATGTTTTCATCAGCAAATGACAGGCCTATTACCTATTTTGGAAAATTCACCTGAACATCAAGCAATATGGCAAGTGACATAGCCCCCCCCCCCCCCCCCCCCCAATAACAGTGTATTAAACTTTAAATGTAACACTATGGTATTTTTCCTTTATTTCTGTTTATACTGTATGAACTATGCACTTTAAATATAATATATTCAGTTATTATGAAGCAAAATATGATAACTGCCCTGATTTCACTAAAAAACAACACATATTTGTAAGGATTTGTTCTGACAAGCTATCCCCTTGAAGACCTGAATGCTCAGTTTTCCAAAAAAAAAAAAAAAAAAAAAAGAAGTGCTTTGTTTTTGTTTGTTTTTTGTATGGCTGCTGCATGTATTAAGTACTTTTGAGAGCTTTGTGTATGACAAATGCACTGTATATAAGTTGAAATGGATTACAGTGCCTGTTCATAAGCAGACCTGCAATGTTACATTTAAACAAATAGCAACAAAGCTCAAATTTGGTCAGATTTGGCACGAGCGATATTCCATGCCATACAAAGCTCACTTGAGTCATTACTTCTTTACTGAATGCCAAAAGGAGCGTCTGCTAACTGCTAACTGCTTAGGCATGCTTTTAAAGAGACCAGCTTGTTTCTCCTCAAGTCTGATTCAGGAGGATATTAAGATGAAAATGTGATATGATTTGTTTCATAATGACGTTTAAGGTTGCTTGCCATCTATAGCCTACAATGTGTATGGGATTTGCTGCAGATGAAACACAGAGGGTTACCACTGTTTTCAGTGAAAGCAAACTCTTCCTCCCATTCTGTCTGAAGCCTCATACTTTTATTTATTACTCGTGGATGGTTTGCCAGTGGCGAGGTCAAAGGTCATCAAGTGACGAAATGTCCTGTCAGTGAACATGCAGGCTCAAAGAAACCAGAGAAAGAGAGGGGGAGAGAAAAAACAATATTAAACACAAATGAATACAGATAACACAAATAATGAACTCGTTGGGCCCTATTTAGCAACGTTTGCAA
Source organism: Polyodon spathula (assembly GCF_017654505.1). Lineage (NCBI taxonomy): Eukaryota > Metazoa > Chordata > Actinopteri > Acipenseriformes > Polyodontidae > Polyodon > Polyodon spathula. The sequence continues at coordinate 46,883,741 of NC_054535.1, read as the reverse complement.
CCCCCTAAGGCAATCGCAAAACACTTCTGGACAGTCAGCGCACCAAAATCAGGTGCACGTGTTTTTGTGCCCATTCGGCAAGTTAGCATTAGTGCTGGACATGGGCTGAACTTTAGGGGAGTGTCCTCATGTACATACAAATGTAGTGATTAGGCAAACCGTCAACAGTGTTAGCATTTGTGTTTCAGGTGAAAACCAGGGTTGCATTCAATAGACAGAGCGCTCTGCTGTGGTGTTACGTAACATAAGTTAGCTCTTATTGAACAGTGTGTTATGAAGACAGAACTTCGAAGATCGTGCAAAATACAGCACTAGCGCTGTTTTTGGATGAATTTATGGAAGATTGTGCAGAAAATCTACTGTTTATTGTACTTAAGTGTTATTGTACAGCAAAATAAAACTTTCCAAAAATAGAACAATTTATTTTTTCAACAATTATTCAACACAGTAACATTTTTATACAGCAAATCAAATAAACAAAAATAAATTATTTCTTCAATGATACTTTAAATGTATCTGTGAATTACTTTAGCAGGTAGTTTCTTTATTTTGTAACCTTCCACGTTTCCATGAGCTCCTGCATCTGCCCTTTCTGTTCCTCTGCAAAGTCTTACAATTGAAGTACTAATCTGTGTTTGTTTTTGTTTTTTCTCCAATATGACTGAAGTCCTATAGTACATTCATCATTTTCTTTATAATGTGCTCTTGGTTAGATAGCAAAAGTACCTAATTTTTATAAAGTTTGCTTATTCTAACATCCCCTTTCTGCCACGAAAAAAAAAGGTTTAAAGTTTTCAGTGTAGCCTATACTGCTGTGCTCTTTCATACAATGGGAAGCCTAATCTCACCTTTAACACAGCGCTGTTTGTCCAATATTATTCTTTTAAAATGCAGTTAAGAAAATATTCCTTAATGTAAGGCCGACTGAATAAACAGTAACAAGCTGCAGATTCACTTCATTTAAAAGTAAAAATAGTCAAATAATTACGCTGTTAATTTAAATAACCTATCATATTTTTTTTTTTACGAAAAAGAATGCACACAGTTATATATGTCCGTCAAAAAGTCCAATATGTGGGGGAAATTACACCACAGGCGCTGCACGGGTATGGAACCCCCGCTATTTTGAAACGGCTCCTCAGAATGTTAGCTGACGTTACAAAGCGCTGTCAGTGTGCAGGTCGTTCAATACAAAGCGACACCTAACGCTTTGGAGCGCTCTGCATATTGAACGCACCCCAAGTGTACACTGCGCAAATTACATGATTGACTATAAATACTGATGAAACTACCAGGGAAGCAGGTAAAGAAAAGAGAATTAAAAGAAATATGGATTACACACTGGATTACTATGTAGCCATACAAAGAGAGAGGAGGAGACATCACCAAATATTTATATGTCATCTCTTTTGTGAACCTGTCTGACACACAATGTATGCAGCAATTTTGTCTCAACACACAATCACTGACATCTGCCAACTGCTTCAGGCTGACCTGGAAGTAGACTTGCGGAGAGCACTGTGGCACTAAGTGTACCAGCTGCAGTAACATTTAAATGCCACTGGCCCGTTCCAACGTACTGTGGGTTACTGTAAATACATAAATATTTGTCGAATCACACCCATAAGGCCTATTTTGATCCAGAAATGTATTGTTAGTGGAATTTGATTTCGTACCGAGTTATGTTTTGTAAGTTTTCACTCTCCTCCTCCAACACTCTCCTCAAACACCACTTTCTTGTGTTCTTATGATTCACTATTTGATATGCGTTACTCCACGCATGAGAACCGGCTACTAAATCTCATTTTCGTGCGATATTGCGGCGGTTCGCTAACACTCATTTTTGCCTGAGCGAAAGCGGCTGCGCACACATTTGATAAATATGGCCTGTTGTGTTCATTTTTACTTTTTCTCTTTTGTTTTTTTGTTTATTATTCTTTCTTCAGTTAAACCGAGCGGCAAAGTGTGCGTCACCCAGCGTTTCATCGGGCCGCACTTGAACTGCCCAGGAGCTGCGTTTGGTCACCTCTGCTCGCTAACATTGTACGACTTTAAAGGGTAAATAACCTCGAGCTAAACAACCGAACAATTGACCAAAAACTTAAACGTTTGTGACGTAACACTGCGCTGCTTTCTACGAACTGAAGGTCGTATGAGACAATACTTTATTGGCAAGCTTCCTTGACCAAATAGGAAAAAATAAGCATACAGTACGAGTTTTTTGTTTGTTTGTTTGTTTGTTTTTTTAAATGTGTGCGACACTATTCAACGTTTCAAATTATTGCCATTTGACTCATAAAAAGTGCTTCATAATTAAATTGTTTTATAAGCAAGGCTGTAAAAAACATCAAAGCTACTACAAAGAAAAAATACCCTTTGCAATAAATACGTAAAGAAACAAGAAAGCCCTTTACACTTATTGTGCTAGCCTAGACTTTTCTGGCAGTAAGGTACAATTCATTGCACACTAGTTTACGTAGCATTGGAAATATGTATTAAATTAGCATAGCTATTGCTGCAATCTACCGACAACACTCTTCTTGAGCATATTCAATGAGCATGAAAACATGAACATGAAAAAAAAAAAATGGTTCCACAAATGATTATATTGTTGTTCTAAGAATAATAGGTAGTGGCAAATAAGGGTGAGTATGGTAGCCTGTTGTAGGTTTACTACCAATAATTTGAAAATGTACTGTACTAAACAGCTGGATCATTTTTATATCACTAACTGAAACTACAGATGATAAGTAAAACCGAGGTCCTGTTTACAAGTGATTCAGCAGCAGCAGTGTTGTTGATGCACAGTTTATCCCCTAGTCAAGGTAATTTGCTTAGGATAAAAGCCTCTGCTAAATGACTAATTAATAATAATAATAATAATAATAATAATAATAATAATAATAATAATAATAATAATAATATGATTTTTTTTTTTTTATAATTATTTATGTATGTCTGGATTATAATTTTTTGGTGGCTAAATGAGGCAGACTGCACTTGATATACAAACTTACTGGAAGCCCAGTTTATCAGCATTTGGAAGGAGTATGTCTCTGGCTAGAAAACTACATGGAAACACACACACCTGAAAGTACTACCAAAATAAAGTTAGAAAAAGGTGAAAAACATTTTTTTTCTTTTTCCTTGGAAATTGCCCCCTTGTTAGCAGTGAATTGTATTTTGGATATTGTCAAGGCAAATGTTATCACTAGAATCTAATGATAATATTCTTGGTTAAACACATAAATTGGGAAATATGTCGCTATCATTAACCCAATATAAGGCAGAACTAATGGGTTCTATAATTCGATGCAGCTAATTTGGAACACCTTAAATGCAAATATGGATCGTTGGATTTGTGACCAGCTCGGGTAACCTACTATGAAAGAAAGAAGGTTTTAGAATCTGTTGTTTTTCAGTGTATAAGCAAGTAATATTTTAAAAATCCTAAACAAAATGAGGGTTTCAGATGAATAATGAAGGCACCATAGGGTTAGAACTGCTAGTAATCCTTATTTAAAAGGGAGGTTTTCTGAGGCTGCTGAGTTGTAAATCTGGTAGATTGATGTTTGGGTTCAGATGATAAACCTCAACAGACTTCATATGTGATGCCTCTCCTGCTAATAAGACACTGGAAACAAACAGTAAAAACAATTATTAATTTATATGTGGCATCTAGAGGGCTGTAAGAGTGACATGACATGTGCTTCCTCCATACAGGGTATAGCCATAAATTAAACTTTTAAAAGATTCCTCCATATCCCTTACATGTGTCTATTTACACATGTCTATGTTATTGGTTTTGAAACACCTACCCTACTACCATACATCAAAGTTGCCAAACCCAATCCAGCTATTTTTATATGCCACATTGAAAAAAAGCATTTAACCTCTATCTTGGGGTAAGAAAGTTTTAAAAGTTTATCGTAGTTTAATACAATTAATAGCATCTACAGCTAATGTGGTGAATGCTGTTAGCGTGTGTGTTTTTATGTCACAGAGGGGTTTAATTCAACAGTGTAACAAAAACATATCTGTACTTACTAATGTGCTCCTAACACCTCTTTCCTGCTAGTGACAGGAAACGAAAAGGAAGAAGAAACTGAAATGATCAGCGGAAGTATGTAGTAAAGCTTAACTTGTAAGCTCACAACCTCCTGTGGATTTAAATCCAATTTTCCTTAAAGTGCTGCTTCAGTTTCAGACACATCAGCAACAGGTTTTTAGATTACATGGCTGTAAAGATCTGCATTGTCGCCTACTGTAGCAGGACTTATCCTGTACTTCTTTCTCCATCTTTTTCATTTATAATAGTTTGCTTTCAACTGCAGAACCAGTGTCTGATATCATTTATTAGATCAATACTTGTGTATATTTCATACAAGTATTGTGGGCTATAGTCATACAATATTTATCACCTTAACAACTCCTAAGTTGTTACAAATACAGTTGGTGAGTTATCTTTTCTTAATTTAAATTTTTCTGTGAAGCAATATTCCTATTCAATACCCTCCAAGAAGTATTAGGACAATAACTGGCCCGTTTATCCCATCCCAGACCCCTTTCTTACTAAATATATTAGTATGCCTGAATTGATCATCTTAGTTTATTAGCTTTGTCTTGGTGACTTGCGTCTTGAAGTACTACTACAGCTTCTACATTGGATTAGCATCTAGAGTAGGCCAGGTCATTACTGTCAGTTCTCCATCTGTGCTTTCTTCTCTAAATAGGGCTTATTGATTTGGATCACTATCACTGTGGAACAGAATTCATAGATCAATTAGCTAAATTTCACTGGGTTTTGTTATACAGGGGCATGATTTATATCACACGAGAGTAGCTAGATACTTCATGTTAATATTGGACTTTCGCCAAGATAAAATTAGATAGCAGTTGTGAGCACCAACCAAGACATATCTTTGCTGTAATATGAGCCTTTAGCACTTTTCCTCCGCCAGGTAACATGGATTTCCAGGGTCAGGCATCCATTTCTTTTCAGTGATGTTAAATTCCTCTCTATTGAAATCCCCGATTGACCTCTTTCCTCCTTAACCAGATCCAGTTGCTACTTCTCTCTCTCCTCAGACAGAGCCTTCACTATACACCACAGTATCTCTTAGAAGCCGGGTCATGGAGTGTGTGATGAATCCCCAGCACCGGTTTCTTGCTCTAGTATGCCTCATCTATGGAATCCTCCCATGGCACTGCTAGCTTCTCCAGGAGAACAAGGCGTTCTGAGGCTGACCACAGGACCGTAGCGGGTCAAAGGGTAGTTCTAGGAATCACGAGTAGGAAAATAAGGTGCTGACCAACATCTGCGTGCATTCTCCAATCTCAAGCAGCCTTCATTTATTCCAGACGAATCTTAGATCTAAAAACCTTTCTTGTTGGTTGCTCTTCAGGACGAAGAAATTGTGTTCTCTGTGTGCTAGCTATTGCTGATATTGGTGGCGAATTGTTGATTTTATTACACCACTCTTCCAATGCTCTGGGCATGACACCAAGTGAAGCAACCTTGGCTCAGAGCCACCTTCCCTTAGAATGTGCCTCAGGGTAGCCAGTGATGAACACAAAGGAAAAGCAAAGTTCTCCATATGTGGCCCTGATTAGGAAGCTGATCCTCCTCTTCACAGGTCTTGCCAGCCAATCTTATGCTGTTCTACATTTTCCCATCTCACTCGTTCTCACTGCTTAGGCTGGGACACTGCCTTGTCACATCTCACCCTCTCCTCCTGCTTCATCTCACCCATTCTCCAGACTTAGCCTGACCTACTGTCTTGTCACACCTCATCCTCTCCTGCTTTTGAACTTCAGTAACTACCAATGTCCTCCTTTAAGCTGGAGCTGCTTTGTGCCATCATGGGGGAACAAGGCCTCCACTTCCCTATTGTACTTGCTCCATGATATCACTGATGTGAAGGGCAGCCTTTGCATCTTCCACTGTGTCTTTTGCTGGCCACTTTCTCCCAGTTCTCACTACGGATGCTAAGTATGTTTTAAGCACTTTAGTGCACTTTTTATTAAATACAAAATAAAACAAAACAAATAGCCTAACTCCTTCCAGGAGTGCTAAACTAAAATATTCTTCAATTCTAACTCTACCGGACAGCTAAACCGGTACCGGTCACAAAACTCAACACTTACTCAAGCATAAGTATTAAATACCATTTATTTCAGGTCTGCAAACACCCAGGCTTCACACAGGCCTTAACCTCAACACAGCACCCCTGACACTATAAGGTTTTCCTTCTTTTTATACAGGGGCTAAGTGTGCCCAGGTATTCCAATTAGCTAATTAACTCCATAGCTAATTCCACAATTACCCCAATTACCTTCCCAAGATGGCTGTCTCTTGCAGACACCCTGACCAAGATGGAGTTGATGTGGGTAAAATTCGGACAGCACCAATTAAAAAAAAAATAATAATAATTATAATAATTAAAAATTGAACCCCACTAGTCATATACCCTCTTTCGAGGGATATTTTGCCACAGCTTACTATATACAACTCTTTTAATGTGCATTTTGCAATCTTTTGGTTAAAAAAATACCATAAGCCATTTATGTATATTGGTTGAAATTGATTTTCTTATGTTGACATCTACTTTTGCCTGTATTTTAGTATGTACAATTGTAGGCTATAAATAAGTTTGAAGTGCCTTTTGTATTTGTAATTGTTAGTTATTATAAATGTACATCATTTATGTAACACTCCATTATATATTTATTAAGCTTTTAAAATTACAATAGAAATCTCTAACCCAATACACAATTTGTTTATAATTAATTGTTCGGTTAATCTTCTAATCATGCATTTTCTCTGGTACTCTTTGCTTGCCTCCTCGATAAATAAACTCAACATGATTAGAAATAGCCACCGAACACTTACAGTATTATAAGAACATTTTATATGCATACAAACATGTGAAGGTGAAAATGTACATTGTACATAAAGTATGGGGAGAGCTGGACAACATTCAATATGTTTAGATAAATTCCATGTCAATGATCTCGATCCCATTCCCATCTGTGCTCTTGTACGCCTGTTATTTGTTCTTGTGTGGGTAAGACACAGGTTAAAAGCCAAGGACGCATTACAGATCTGCAATCACCACAGGTTATATCTAATATGATATTGTAATATCTAATATGCCGTTCCCTATCAATTCGAAGATGACCACCAACCAATACTTTTGGGATATGCCTGCCTTAGGTAGGAATTTGCTAAGCATTTTATGTCACAGCTGCCAATAAGACCCTCCGTGTAGTGACGTCCTCGGTCCTGCCTGCCAAGGGAATAAGTAGTCGCTCTGTGGAGCTCGCTTCCACTTTTTCTTCTCATCTACGGTAAGGTATGCTTTTGTGTCACTAACCCAAGAGTGTTTTTGAAAGAGATCCTATTGGTCGACTGCAATTCCCTTGCATTCGTGCTGAGAGCTGGTTGCTGCTCTCATGGAATCAGCGGCTTCATTTTGAGTGTCTTTTTTTTCCCTTTTTCTTCACGATCTGCTTCATTTGTTTTCGCAGGCCGTCTTTTCTCGGCTGTCCGCCATATGAGTGTGAATGCCTGTGCAGTACTGGCGTGTGCATGTGTTGTCTTTCAACCTACACCTTCAGGGAGTATATCGTTCTTCCGACGGGGCTCGGCTTGCCACCCCATCATTGAGTGACTCTGCTGGCTGTCATTCACGCAGCTTAGGCAAAATAAACAACAGTCAGTCAGCCGTGTGTTCCTCCACCAGGGCTGTGTTGGGCCTACAAAAAAAAAAGAGTGTGTTCTTTCTTCTGTTCTTTTCTCAACTAACTGAGCTCTTGCCCACCGCAGCTTTGGCCTGTGTGTCTCCCCTGATCAAGTGGCTGACTACACGTGGTTAGGGTAGGCACCACTGTATTAGCTGCCCCGGTGCTTTGGTACCTCTGTGCACGCTCAGCCCTTGGTACTTCAGTGCACATGGTGCTTGGTGCATGCGGTGCGCATAGTATTTCGGTGCCTTGGTGCTTGGTGCACACGGTGCTCAGTTCTTGGGTGCCTGAGTGAACATAGCGCCTCGGTGCTCGGTGCACTCTGTGCACACGGTGCTTGGTGCTTTGGTGTGCATAGCACCTCTGTGCTCGGTGCACATGGAGCTAGGTGCACTCAGTGCATGCGGTATTCAGTACACATGCCACCTCGGTGAGCATGGTGCCTCGCTGCAGGCAGTGCTCAATGCCTCAGTGTGCACAGCGCCTCGGTGCTCAGTGCATTGTGAGCACGATGCACTCGGTGCGCACAGTGCTCTGTGCTTCAGTATGCAGAGTGCCATGGTGCTTGGTGCACTGAGTGCTTGATGGGCATAGCAGCTCAGTGGACTCGGTACACACAGTGCTCAGTGCACACGGTGCACATGGCATTCAGCGCGTTCAGTGCACTCCGTGCACACAGTGGTTGATACGCACGGTACCTTGGTGCACTCGGTGCTTATGCGCTCCTGTGCTTTTCACTCAGTGCAAGGCAGTGTGCAGTGCCCAAGGTTATAACCCAGCTAGTTTTGGTTCCATGCTAGTACATCCTGCAGGCGAACATGCCCCAGGAGGGGTATTCATTGTGTGCATGGTGATTGGGTGTCCAGCATGCCACTTTAGCCCTAGGGGACGAGATGTTCTGTGAAACCTGTGCAGCTTTTCAGCCCCGGGTGTTTCACAAAAGACTTGACAGGGCCATGGGGACTGAATGTTCACCCCCTGTGACGTGACCAAGCTATCAGAAGCCCTAGGAGCCCTAATATCCCCCCTCCTCTAACTGTCCCAGAGCCCCTAACAGGGTACTCCCTGCGCACAGGCTCAGCCTCCACCCTTCTCCACAGAGGTCGAAGCGGGTCAGGTCCTGGAGCTCCAACTGCAGTTCCGCCAATGCCTGTCCCAGTACCAGCCCCTGTCTCCCCCAAGGGAGTTCAGAGTGAGCTGAAATCGCCGACACGGACAGCAGAGGAGGAGGACGTGCTCTCTATAGCAGCCTCCTGGAACAAGGACTCCTTCCCCACTGAGATGGAGGAAGGAGAGGAGCCTGCGCTCTCTACCGAGGCAGAGCCCAGCTCCGAGGTTGCCTTGGAAGCTGGTGACTCCATATTCAAGCTCCATGTCAACCCTGATGGGATGTGCTGCAAACTTTTTGTAGGTCCCTTGGGTGATAGTGGCTGAGCCATGCCAGTCTATGATCAGGACGGAGGCTGCAGCTCCCAGCCCTCAGCCCTCAGCCCTTCCCATCATTCCCAGATTTCATGGAGGAGGTACACTCCTCCTGGGGTCGTCCAGCCTCAGTGCCTAGTGTGCCCTTAGAGGACACGGACAAGCTGGGCCTGGTGGGTTTTCCCCCAGTGGACTCCGCCATTGTGGCCTTGCTCAAGGCTCTGCTGTTGGTGGGCTTGCCCAAGGAACCTGTTTGCCTGAACCCGGAATGCAGGGTCACGGAGATGCACTTGAAGCGGGCTTATGCAGCGGAAGCACAGGTGGCTTGCCTTGCAAATACAGGCGAGTATCCTAACCGCCTATATGGATAGCATACTATGAGAAGCTTCCGAGTTACACCTCCTTTCAGGCACGCTGCTCCAGATCTCAGGCCTCCAAGGGCAAGCAAGGTGGTGGCTCACAGACAGCTATGGCTATCACAAGCAAGGGTCCCAGATGTGGATAAAATGGCACTGTTGAATGCGCTGATATCCCCAGCACATACCTTTGAGCCAGCAGTAGAGGAGATCCTGCAGCAATCCCAGCAAGAAAGCAAGGCGTCCCGGCAAGTGGCTGCACTACTCCCTCCCCGTGCTCCGGCAGTCTCCCCAGACATGCACGATAACCTGGATGGTCCTGATTCCCATGGCTCTGCTGGGTGATATAAGGAATTGCCTTCGGGCCACTGCGGCAGCAGGCAACCGGACCCTTCTGCAAGGAACAGCGAAAGCAGGGCGTGGTGCACCCAAGCAGCAGCACTCCAGAAGGCAGTTCCAGGGCCTCAGGCACACCCATTCATACATCAGCTGCAATACTGCCGCAACTGTACCTCAGACTCCTGGGTGCTTGCCACCATGCACACAGTTATGAACTGCAGTTCTGCATGGGACCTCCTCCCTTTCAAGGGATCACGGTTACATCCATGAACGACCCTCTCCAGGTTCTGGCCCTCAGGCAAGAAGTAGAGGTTTTCAAACCTTTGCCAGTTGCTACAAGGTCAACCCTGGAAGATCCTGCTGCCCCTGGATCTCCTCAGTTAGGCGAGGGGCACCCTCTGGCACTCAGAACCAGGCAGACTCTAATTGCTCAAGGGCACTGTATGCCTACAAGTGGAGGTATTTTCAAAAGTGGTGTATGACCAGAGGTCATGATCCCATCTATTGCCCTGTAGCAACTATTTTACAGTTTCTGCAAGATCTGCTGGAGGCGGGCCCTCTACGCTGAAAGTGTACCTAGCAGTTATATCTGCATGCCATGTCCCCATTGACTCAGTTTCCCGGGATGCTGGTGACCCGTTTTCAAAGGGTGAAAGGACCCTGCATCAAGCCCTATCTAAATAGCTAGTTAGTTAGTGGTCGTCTTTGATTTGAAAGGGAATGTTAGGTTACAGATGTAACCCTGGTTCCCTGAAAGAGAAGACAGCCACAAACCTTGTGAGGTCGCATCACTCGCATTTGCAGGTTCAGTGCAAACGAGGAAGTGAGCTCTGCGTTGTTACTACTTATTTCCTCAGTAGGCAGGACTGAGGATGTCACTCCCCAGAGGGGCCTATAGGCAGCTCTGACATAAAATGGCAGCCATATCCCAAAAGTATTGTTCTTCTTCTGTTTCAGGGAGCAGAGGTTACATCCTTAACTTATCATTATCATTTACAACCTTTTGAAAATCCTGGCCATCACGTCACAGCAACTAAGTAAATAGCAAAATTATAGCCAGAGCCAACCTCAGTGCCTGGGCAACTGCATAGGGCCCCAGTGCCAAAGGGGGGCTGACACACATACAGAAATAAAGTTGAAAATATGAGTAAATGTACTATTTCTACTCAAGCAGCCTTTAGAAACATTTCATTTTCACTCAACTAAACTAAACTGCATGCATGCAGTGCAGTGAAACGAGTCTCACCCCTTTTTTCCCTCTTTTCCTGCTTGCCTCCTGTTCCCTTAGTCCCGCCTCCTCTCACTCCCTATTGGCTTTCATCCTCCCCAGGGCTTTGTAAAGCCGAAAGCAATTGGCTGATCTCGACGTACATTATACAAATGTGCTAGTTAAAGACATCCTATAATTGGCACATTTACTTTCCAGCATTCACGACTTTCATTTGACAACCATTTTGTCAAGACTCGCTATCATAAAGTCTATTATAATCATAACCCCTGAATGCCTGTTATAATTATACGACTTTAAACCAACAAAAATGAAACCCGCCGAACCTCTGAAACCTCCAAATAAAAAGAAACTGAAATCTTGATGTCAAAAACGGAAGGAACAGACTAAAAAAAAAAAAAAACTGCAGCAAGTACACTGTAAACTTTTTCTATTTAAATATATAGAATATATATTTGTGACTATTTTCACGTTGTACAGTAATGTGAAAAATGCAGCAGCATGATTTATTGTGTGTTACCAGTAGGCTAAAGTAAAAAGAAAGTGTGCTACAGGTATTCATTTGATTTGTGTATAAGCCTACTGTACAGATTGATTACAATGTATTTATTTTTCTAAATCAGACATGTCCGGTTTAGCGAGGGACTACTGATTATGAAAACTTTTTTTGATGGAGGTCCATTGCCGGGGCCCACCAAAACCTGGAGCTGGCCCTGATAATAGCCAGTGCCATTTTCACTAATTAAGAAGTTACTGAGTCGAAGAGGGAAACGAAAAGCTACACTCGCACCACCGGTAGTTTTTATTCACTTTTTCAGCTGGTACAACTCTGAAAAGGATGCTTGGTATAACCACTGCAAGCAATGGCGTCTGTTTTCTGTGTTTAGTTTAGTTAAACCCTAGTTACGAACTTCCTTGACCAATCCTTGTTTGAGTGATGTGCTTGTAATGGTAACTGAAAAAATAATTGGTAAAAAAAAAACTTGATTTTGATGTCCTGGTTGATATCTTTGCAAAAATAAAGCCTAGACGATATTCGCTGCTTCACTGGGTTTATTCATGCAATGCCAAAGTTTTTTTTTTTATTTTTTTTTTAAAGTTTTTTGCAGAGTTTTAGTATTATGGAGACAGGGCCCCTAAATGCATTCTTTGCCCCCCCCCCACCCCCACTCCCAAGCCTTTTGTGAATTGACATCTCGGTTTGAGACATAAATTGATGTACATGACCTGCGATAGATAAGCTTTTTAACAAGAAATGCACTCATTAATGACCTCATCGACTAAATTTCAAAGAATTAACGGATTGATTTAATTAACACATTTAGTTTGCTAATCACTTGCCACTAAAGCACTATACAACTATACAATAACAATGGCAGCAATTATATTATAAAATTGCATATTTGTCATACACAGATTTTACAGATAAAAATAAGAACAGCTTACTTCTTTAAAATATTTGTTAAATTGTCCAATTCCAAATACTCTTAGCTTTTAAATCTGGCTCATTGGCGCACTCTCCTGGTACTAACGAATAATTCATGGTGAAACAAGTGCAAAATTCTTGCCTGCTTTTGTGCCTGATAATGGGATTGAGGGTCTGTATCACACATTGGTCTAGATCCAAGGAGAACATCTTTGAATTCTTGAAGACTGCCAGTGATAGAGCTGCCTGTGAAAAATGAACCAGTCTGTTGTATAGTGATTTATACTTAGCATCTGTAAAAGGCCAATAAGAACAGTGAATTCTGTTTATTTCTCTACAGTATTTCTTGCAAGGAAAGGTCAACTTTAACGCATGCATTTAGACAGGACTTTGGTTTATTTATTTATTTAGTACTTATTATAGCGCCTTTAACAAAGGCGCTTTACAAGTTTTTAGAATTTGTACAATCTGAAAAAATGGGTGAAGAAAGAGGGTAAGATTATTGGGGTAGGGTGAGGAAATTAATAGCTATAAAAGGTTATGCTGCTTACATCATGCCCAACCAACACTGGTTGAAATTCTGGGCCACCAGCACCAACTGGCCCATAATCTGCTTGGCTTCTCACATCGAATTACATTTTCAAGTTGCTGGTAGGTCACACATGGCTTTGTTCCACTCCATCGGACATTAAGAAAGCAATCGTACTTGTGCATTTCCAATAATTGTGTAGGTCACATGTTCAGTTTTAAAAGAAACACGTTTTACAGCATGCACATTTTACCCCAAACTCTTACCTTAATTCTAACCCCATGGTCACTATGAGAAGATACAATTGATATTTAGTCCCCCAGTAGGACTATTAAAATAGTATTCTCCAAATCAGAGTATATGACCCTAAAGTATTGGGTACCAGATGAATCTGCACAGGAAAAAAAATAAAATTATACCATACTTGGGTACAGAATGCCATACTTTCAAGAGGAGGCTGTGTGTTCCAGTGATTAAAGAAAAGGGCTTGTAATCAGGAAGACTGCTAGTTCAAATTCTGCTCACTCCTTATGCTCCGTCTTTCATAGTTCACACACCCTAGTCTCTGTAAGTTGCCTTAAGGAGTCTGCTAAATAAACACATAATAATAATATGTGCTTGCATTTCCAAGAGAGTGAAATTGTCTCCACCCTTTCAGCACCTTTGACCCCCAGAGACAATGAATTCTAGGCATGAAAGTAAAGTGTGCAGACATCTTTCTGTAATCTTGTGTGGTGCCAGATATCATTTTAATAGAAAATACATTTTTCATTCAAAACTGCACACATGTGATCCACCTGGTGAATGGGAGTGCATAACCGCTAAGGTATTTCCTTAGCTAGCCTAGAACCCCTCCTCACTGTGAATTGATTTTCATCTTTTCACTGGGCCTCTGTTTATAATAAATACATTTCAGTTTTGTTGTACTTTTGTTAATACAGTGAGGGAATAATTTCCCTAGTAGTTTGAGCTGTTCATGGTGAGTAAGAAAGTGTGTAACATTTATGAAAGCTTTGTAAAGCACACACTTCTCTTGATAGCGCTGAAAAATGGTCTTCCTACAATTAAAATGGACACCTTTTAAGTATATTTGTTGTCAAATTTGCTAAGGGCAGGATGATCATGTACTTGTTCCTGTAAAAATCTAAAAAATACATTATAGGACTTTTTTTTCTGATAAAAAAAAAATGTAAGTAGACAACAGTATTACGGAATATCAAGTTGTAGTCAATACACTGTGTAATTAATGAAATATAATGCACATGGCATTATTTTTGATTGTTTTATAAAAGTTCAAGTTTATTTCCATCCTCCACATTCATTTTTAAAATATTACCACTCAGTGTACAGTCTTTATAACAATATCTAAAAATAATGTTCTCCCTTCAAAACAAATAAAAAAGTAATTGCACAAATGACTTCAACAAAGCTTCTAGGTCATTAAGTTATTGTTGTCAGTTTAATGATTTTTTTTTTTTTTTTTTTTATTATTATTATTATTCTAAAAGTTTAATCTACCCATAAAACAGACTTGAACAGCACATCTGAAAGTTCAGGTTTATCGATTATTATTTTTTTTACACTTTTAAGCAAAACCAGATGCAGATTCTGAAACAAACATCAAACAAGTTGGGCCTGCTTTTTATTTTGTATAAATCCATTATACCACAATAAATTTCAAAATTTGTAAAATAAAAAGGGTAAAGAAATGCACTGGCATATTTGAATCGGTGTCCCAGCTCTGAATTTCACTTTCCTCATGTTACTATTGATTGAAAAAAATAAGAAATCACTAAAAGCTGCCAGTGTTTTAGTTTCTTTTTTTTAGCAATGTGTAAAGAACACACTTAGGGAAAGAGTCAATCAAAAAATAGTGTTGCTTTGCAAGTTATTTGCCTGTTTTCTGGCCCATTGTTTAAATAATAAGAAAATATCTGCACTCGTAACACTTCAAGAAATATTTTATTCTACCTTTAAAATATTTTATCAACAGTGTCACATTCCAATGCTATTGCATTAGCAAAAATACCAACAACTTTAGTTAACATTCTTTAAGATGTTAGGTTTTTTTTTTTTTTTTTAAACATATGTACTGTGCGTTTGGAAAATGTGATGATTTTGCTGATTTTAAACACTTGCGTGACTCACCCTGCACTCCAAACAGCTTTTATACAGAGACCCACTTGGCACCTGTTCAAGTGTAAGAAATAAAAAAACATATCAAATGTTAACACATGTTGTTGGCATGTTTTTTTTTTTTTTTTTTTTTTTTTTTATGCAGTGATGTGTTTGATATGTGTCCTCCTATGCCTGGGATTTTAACTGAATTGTTCCATCAGAACATTATCACCTTTCATTGTACTTTGTTATAAACAATGAGAAAATAGTTCAATAAGGCAGCTGTTTTCAGGTAAGTCAATAAACCTCAAATATGTTTCATATATTACTGTGGGAGAGGTGGAGTTCAATTATGCCAAAACACAATTAAATTAGTTTACATACAGTTGTAGTCAAAAGTTTACATACCCCAATGGGAATTTATCAGTTCTAAAAATGTCTCAAAAACCAAGAATTTTAGGAAAAATCTTTTGTAGCAAAAGTTTTGCTTTTATGGACAAGGAAAATGAGCTACAAGAAATAGATTGTTACTATTATTTATTTTAAAAATGCTAATTTGGAAGTATTCATAGGATAGTTTGTTACCAAATCATGATATAAAATGTATTTTGTTGCCAAGGAAAATGAAATTAATAGCTCGTTGAGGCACCTTTAGCAATAATAACCTATTTTAAATGATCCAGATATTTGCCAATGAGCTTTTGGCATGATTCTTTAGTGATTTTACACCATTTTTCAATTTTTTGTAGACATCTATTTCTTGTAACTTTTTTTCCTCATCCACAAAAGCAAAACTTTTGCTACAAAAGATTTTTCCAAAAATTATTTGCTTTCGAGAAATTTCTAGAAATTATATATTTCCATTGGTGTATGTAAACTTTTGACTACAACTGTATAGTTTTAAAAAAATTTCTACATTCCATAAGAGTGTAAACTTGTATTGAAAATATAATATAAAGCCAATAGATGTTTTCTAAAACATTATCACTATTAAAAAATATCTCGTCATTCATAAAACAATTCCCTCACTTATAACCTGCTGGTTACAAGCATGTTTCTAAGTGGGATGAGACTGAAAACTTATTTTAGGAACAAGTGTGAGAATGTGGAAGAACTCAGGAAACCAAAACTGTTCTTTCCATGCTCTGGGCATATTTTTATTAGAACAGTACTTATTAGCAGGGGTCTAACACAGGTTGAGCCCACTTACAAAAAGCTATTTAAATCTGTTCCAAAATGCAGGAATGTGTTTCTATGGGTTACCAGCAATGGTAACGTACATCAGACACACTTTCAAATCTGTACTCAGAGGTACACTTTTAGCTGACGTGACAAAAGGACAAAATAAAACTACAGTACTTTCAAAAACTAAGAAACATTAAATTGAATGTGCCCTGTAAAAAAAAAACAATACCCTAAAGAGGATATTGTAATAGGGGTGTACTGTTACAGTGTGGCTATCAGCTGAGAGATGAGAGAGACAGAGGATTTGCGACTGAAACGAAGCTCAGACGTCCAGGTTTTATTGAGAATCACACAGGCAGTTGCAGTAGTACATGACCGCCACTAGGGTTCCAACTATGGTATCCCTGGTGCGAGGGAACATGCACAAACACAGTGTACACAGAAATACAAAATGCAAAACAAAACACAGTGGGTGAAACAGCTAATAAAACAAAAGGTGGCCAAGCTAAGGCTGAGTGCTGCTCCCACTAAAAGGGAGGTCCTGCTTCAGGAACCTTCTCCCTGCACAAATAAACTATACTGTGGTGGGATTAAAAGCCACTAAATTAATCCCTGCCATAAACACACACATACAGTATCCCGGTATACATGCGGCTGTTCTTGGCTGGTCCACTCAGCTTTGGTTCACTTACCTGGATAACAGCCATGAGTCTCCATGCTGGTACACGAGAACAGAACAAAAGAGTTTTTTCAGCCACTTTTCAAAGGCATGTGGCCATCTTTAATTGATAATCAATTAACTAACACTACTGCACATTAAGTTTAACTTCCCAGCCCTGCCACATCTAGCACAAACTTTAATAACATGCTTTCCCCTGCCACATGCCCTATCTATAGATGTCAGAAAAATAAGTATTTAAATATATAATTTATTTTCTTTGTTTGAGGTTTTTAATGTTCTACTTCAAGAGATCGCAGACCTAGGTCCTGACTCTAGGACTGCTCTGGTCAAAATGAGACCATGGCCACTCTTGCATACTTTTAAAGAGCTGCCGATTAAGATTACTGGCAGGTATGTCTGATTCTTCAATTTTGCTGCACCTGTCTGGCAGCCCAGGAGGTACAGTAGTAATAAAGGGACTCACATGCCCACTTCACAGCTAAACCCTCCTGGGGAGTCTCCCAGGAAAAATGATTTCTACTCAGATGGAGAATGGGGCAACCAGTTTCTCTAATTGTTGCCTTTGGACTGCAGAGAGCTGTTCACCCAATGGAACCTGTGGTCCCTTATGATGACCGGTGGCCTATGGGCCAAATCAAGCTCAGTGTTCATCAGGTGAATCAAAGAGCACCTCATCATTCACCCTTCCTGTCCTTTGTCAGATCTGAAATGGCCCCTGCCATTTTGCCATTGATTTACTCTCGCTTCTGGGGAGTAACAATAGAACTCGATGATTCTGATGTTCCGTTCTATTTTAATAGCGCACCTGGATAATGCTTTATTTTGAGTGTGGTAAATAAGGATTTTATTAATATGCAATTAACAATTTGCTGAAGTTTAGTGACATGTTAATAAATAGTCAATAGATATACCATACATGTGTGTATATCTATTATTTGACACAAGTCTTACAATTCCCCCATTAATTGTTTTTTTCTTAACATAACTTCTCCCTTAAGCTCAAACTGGGGGTACTGTGAGACCCTCGTAGGTCTTGGACCGTCCCATTCACCGTGGTTATGGAATCCAAAAAATAACCTGACTGACATGAAGATCTGTAAAAATTAACATAAATCTAAACTATGGAAGAATAGACAGACAATGTTATTTTAATATTATAAATAAACATGTACAGCACTGCAGATGTCCATCCCTATCAGAGTTCTATCCAGTTCAAAGCAAGCTTTTCTAGTAATTATTTAAACTGGTGATGATGTGGTACGTTTGTACTAACACCAACCCACGTTAAAGGAACACTTTACATTTACATTTACAGAATGTTAAATTAAATATTACATGAAATAATTAGTAATCATGTTAAAAAGTGATCTAAGCTTAGACACCAACATTTAATGACAGAGAACATGCTTGAATGCAGATCACATTGAAGAGTTTTTCATTATCTTAGTTTTAGATGTTTGAAATTAAAAGTGGTTCATATTTCAACTACTCAAATACTTTTTTATTTTTAACTTTTTTGATAAGTTGGTCTGAGGTGCTTTCAGGAGTTGTTCTTTAGTTCTGCCTGTCATAGAAAATTGTAATAGCAGCCAATTTGCCTTCAAAAAAAAAGTAAGAGCAGTAACATCTAGTGATCTGCAGCTTTGAATCAAGTATTCTTTTATTTTCTGGTAGGAGGCGAATATAAAGGCGATTTGGCTGATCAAGCTGATTATAGATGTCCATGGAAGGCAATGGAAGGCAACTAGAAGTGAAGATGAGTCCCTGAACTCATAGTCAAAGCACATTAACAGAGATGTATTTAAAAGGAAAGTACAGTATTTGAATAGCAACAACAACAACAAAATTATAAAAATAAAGTATAATACTATAATTAAACAAGTAAGACATTTAAAGAAATAAATAAATATATGTGAAATGAAAATGATATCCCTTTAAGGCACAAATACTAAGCTGTCATATGGAAATCATACCTTTATCTCAAAATCTAGTTATTCTATTGAAAACCATGGGTTTTTAGTACTGAACTTATAGGAATTTGAGTCAGTAACATCTATAGTTTATTGCTCTTTCTCCACCTAACATGCAAACTCTGGGATCAGAAAAAAGGTTGCATTATCACCTACTTTGTGCATGTTTCTCATTACTTCCTGTCATCAAGGCAAAAAAGGTTGTGCACTGATTTGCTGGTTAGGTTCCTTTTAGTCGTACGATGTGGTACTGTAGGAAAAAAAAAATCTTCAGGGTTTTTATAGAGGGCACAACCCCACTTAATTCAAAAAGGCTGTGTGCCATAATTTCTTTCCTTTGTTCTCAAAGATTATAGTTATTACATCTTCAGGTTACCCACCTAATTTCCACATCGACAAGCATTAAAGTTGATCGTTCACCTTAATAATTTAAAATGGGGTTTGTTCTAATTTGCAGTTTTTTTTTTTCTTTGAAACATTCATTTCATACAGGCAGGTCTTCATAAAATACATTTAAAATGACCCCTTCAAACCAGGACCCACTTTACCAACCAGGGGTTGAGCAGGGGCTGCATTTAATTACGTCAAGCCTTACTTTCTGCAGTCTGTTGCTTTACCCCAGTTCGCTTGCTTTGTGATTGACTAAGTGGTGCACTATGAGTAAGAGCACTAAGCTTTTGTTCTAATGCACCACTAAAAATACAATAAATTCACCTTTCACAACAGCCAGATTACATAGCCATTAAAAAGTGTGCACCATTTCTTTAGGCATAGACGAAACAATGGAGTGCAAACTGTTTGAATGGACAACTCTTCTTTTTAAAAACGTCTTTTGTTCAAAAAATATAATTGAGTTTATATCACATTTAGAAAATTCCACAGAACAAATCAAAGAACCTGAGCCGTGAGTGACTCTTGCAGAGAGTCCATTTAAAATTCTGATTTGAACATCTGTACTGAGTCAGGCTCCTTTAAATCTCTAGAGAAAGAGTTCCAGGACATAAAAACACAAAGCCCAGCTCTCATGGGAATCAAGTCACACTTCAGAAAATGCAACCAGTCAACAGTTTAGGACCCACAGGGTTTACAGACACCGAGGCTGTCTCATTTATTATTATTACTTTTTTAAAGGCAGACAAAGAGATTCAGGAGATTATAATATTATACAAACAGAAGAAATGTACTGTAGATATGACCCTGTCTTTACCCCTATGTGTCAGTTTCTGTACTAAAGGAAAACTATACTTTTTACGAGACCCTTTGGGGTACCCCTTACATATATTACCAATGGCTGGACCTCAGGGATGTCATTCACTCTGAGCTATTTCCCATGACTTGCTACTAACCCCTGAGTCCCCAGGCTCTTTATCACTGTTGTAAGCTTTGGCACACAATACACTGCTTGGAGTGTTAGTTTTTCCACCATGCGCTAGCCTGTTGTTACAAATTTTTATTTTTTTTTCAGACATGCTAACTGTCCTCAGTTTTTTACTTGTTTCCTTTATAAAACAGTCTTCAGTAGTGAAACATACTTTTCAACTTCTCAATACCCTATTAATATGTCTGTATCTGTTTTGCAATGTGAGAATGTTCAGGGCTGTTTTGTCTCACAAAATTACACCTTTAGGCGGTTGACTGTGCACCCAAAGAATTTTGCCATGCTTATCTAAAACGGAGAAGCCACTTACTGTATATCAGTGACAGTTGCTTACATCATTAATGCCCTGTCTAGTTCCTAAGGGACCATTCTTTTTTTTTAATATTCTGTACAAAACAACTCCAAGGTGCACTGGAATCATCAATACCATTAGTGTTACCGAAGTGCCTCACATTGTCGTGTGCCTTAATCATACTGGTAATTTGAAAACAAAGATTCCCTCACTTTGGTTTTTCGCCACTTCTTAAAGGATAAGAACCCGAAGTGAATTACTGACAATAACCTGATGAAAAGCTACGGTATAGTGGGGAAGGCCTTGCAAATGTACTGGAAGTATCAGTATTCAGAATAACTTACAGATTGCAGAGTCTCTCATTAAAACAGTAAACCTTTGCAGGCTGGTTGTGTTTTTTTAAAGTGGTAATGAATTCCAGGCAGGACAAAAATGAAAGCACAAGAATGAAAACACAGGGTGCCAACTCATGCCTTAGTTTTTGGAACTTTTAAATTATTTGCACTTTCTTACTAATGATTGTAATTGTTGGAATTGGGGAATTATGTACAAGGTGTCACGTGAAGATCTCTGATTAAAAATAAGCCTGTGAAAGGTACTTCTATTGAAGGGTACAGTCTCAAGTATTGCAAATAATGATGGATTCTGTAATTAGATTGTAAAACTGATAAGTATACAGAGGTAAGAGATAACATAGAAAGGCTGCTTGTCAATAGGACAGCTGCCTGTGTGATAACATTGTTCTTGAGGGGTACATGAGCGTTCCTCAATGATTACCCCCCTCTAGTTCATTCAGGGAAGTCTCAATGTCAGATCCACTCAAACTGACTTTCAGCAGGAAGGTGCAGCTTTTATATGATACTGAACACAGGTTCTTCCAGTATCTCTAGTGAGAGATCAGTAGCAGTTGCAGTAGTTTTAGCTGAAATATGTGTGTGCAGAAGAACTGTAAACAATCGTGGAATGCAGCAAACAGTTGCCCATGAATCATATTTTATACAGTAAGAAATATCTTGCCTTCATATCCACAAATCATCTTGCAGTAAAGATTTTTTTTTTTTTTTTTTCTTTTTCATTGCAGCAGTTCTCAACAATACCTTACACTTTAGGGAAGAACTACAAGTGTCAGAAAAAAACATTACAAACTAATGTTGACATATGAACACCAGGAGGCCACAAAACACACACTAACAGGCTAAAATGAATGACCAGCATGCTTTTCTCGCTTTTATATAGTACTTTTATTTGTATATATTAAGTTGTTCACTGATTATAGTATAGTATGTTATAAAGCCTGCCACAAAAAAGAGGCAAATTAAAACTGTGTTCAAACTGCAAGAGCAGAAACAATAAAAGCAGAAACAGAATTCTGAGTAAGTATCTATGAACACAAGATGGCAATATAGCTCATACACATCGGTACACCATCTAGTTAATGGATGAATCATTAAGTATTTTATTCAAACTTTCAAGTATATATATATATATATATATATATATATATATATATATATATATATATATATATATATATATATATATATATATATATATATAATTTCCCTGCTTTTAACTTCTACAACTTTTTATTGAACCATGATTATTTATTTTTGTGACATCAACTCATAACTGATTTATGTTATAGCACCTTTAAAGTGTTATTCCTCCTTTGGTTTATAGCAGTACATTTGCAGTGAATTAATGTTACTATGCTTTCCCTTTGTTATTCTATGGCTGTAATACCTGTTGACCAAATGTTAATTTCAGAGATGTTTTAAAGTTAAGAAAACAATTAAAGGACACACACTTTTATGTATCCATAATAAACATACATAATAAAGATAATACAAACCTAAAATAAATTGTTATGTGTGTATTTTCTGTTGTATTTCGATTTCTTGTCTTTGCAATAAAGTACCACCAGATGGTGATAACAGACTCACAAACAGGATCACTAATGAGCTGCTAAAAGTCAGGCCAATACAAACAGTAAAGCCAGACAAGTATGACATATTCTAGCACATTAAACAACCGGCATTTAAAAAGGAACAAAATGGATAATCAGAATGGTATGCAGGTCCAAATGCCAGTCTGCGGCAAGAGGGTGTTACTGTATTTTTAATTTTTCTGTATGCTTTTTAACTAATGGGACACTTGAACTATTTGTAGAAACTAAAAATAAGAATTCATGTTTGCCACCAAACTGTTTCTTGTTCTGGTTTTGTGTGTTCTGGTGTTAATGCATTGTAAAGAGATACGTGGAGGTGGGAGTAAGTACTACCTACATTGCCTTTCCACTTTATTCATAATACTTACAGTGTATAACTTGACTGCAAAAGTGCAAGGGATTATAAGACCACATATGTTTACAGCAGACTGTAAGCCATACAATGAAGACTATCTAAACTAGAGTACTGATATGTTATACTGATATGTGATATATCTCAGAGTAAAGACTAGACTGGGCTCCTTGGGTTTCGAGGCTGACTATAGGCATTGTATACACTTTATATATGTATTGGGTGTGGTGTTAATGTACTCTTAATCAAAGATAGACACAAAATCCTGAGGTTCAACCAAGCCGATTACTTGTAGGGTATGGGCATTGTATAGGACAACGGACTTAATAAACAGACTCGCCTCCTTTGCAGTGACAAAGACTAACAGCCAGCAAGTCTGAATTTTTTGTGGCAGGAACCAAATACAAAAGCAAGGCACAGCTGGAGGGAGATTTGCCTATTTGAATGTACCTGATCAAAGAGTATTTGAATATTTTGCATTTTTACAATGCTTTTCCTAAGATTATTCTTTTGTATTTACCATTTACTAATAATCTTTAAAATGTTCGTCTGTTTGTTATTGTTCTTGCCTGATTTCACAATGCTTTATGACACTTTATTTTAAATATTAAATATTATTTTACAAAGGCAAAGGAACCTCCTTGGATTAAAAGGTTGGCAGCACAATTAGAAGGCAATGGGGTGGATTCATAAAGCTCTCAAACAGGTTTACTGTGCCAGAATTATTTTTTTTTGGAACCTTTCTTTTCTACCCAATTCATAAAGCCATCTCAATCTGCCCTTAGTGCTGGTATAATGTACCTCGTTTCCATGGACAGCCAACTCGAGTACACTTCCATGTTTTTCTGAGTTACCCGAGTTATGACGCGAGATGGGCAGGAAATACTATCGATGTTGCAAAATGCAAAATCAACAATAAAACAGCAGAAATACCCTCTCGCTTAGTGTACAGTCATGTTGCAAATTGCAGGATTGTTTTAGGGTAGTCTTCTCTTTTGTTTTAAAATGTGGGCTCTCTTTAGTCTGTCTTCCTAACACCTTCTTAGGCACATGCTCAAATGGGCTGGAACACCCCCTTTAATCATCAATTCACTGAATTAGATCCAGTGACTAATCCGAGTAAGATGCTGCCATTGGGCAGCATTGGCATTAATAATACTGGTACAATAGTTGTATGAATAGAACCATAAATCAGGTTCTACAAAATATGGTGTCAGTAAAATAATTACGCACATTATTCTAAAATAATTTCAAATGTTTCAATTAATATACTGTGAACCTGACAACCACTATACAATCACACCAGTTTTTAAAAGCATAAAAATGTATCCAATTGCAAGATGGGATAATAGCAATGAACAGTGATCTTTAGGAGGAAACCACCTACCCCATATTCCATTTCCTGTGGGTTGGAATGAGTCTAGTACCCCACTGGCTCAATGTATGGTTTGTTTTGTGGATCAGTTGTGTTTTGATTCACTGGGTGTAACTTATTTCTTAAGGAGGGAGCTTGTTCAAGGAGGTACAGTACTTATTTCACTCCATGCCCAGTGCCTGTCAGTCTTGGCTGGTAACGGAACAAGACAAAGACCTGTTTGTACGTCTTAAATACAAACCGTATTTATTAGAAATTTGTTCAGTAATCTGTTATCACCCCTGAAGAGAGCACTGTGCAGTAAAAGGTAGGGTTTTTTTTACATTCTACTATAGAACATGTCTGCAGTAAAACACTAAAAAAAAAAAAAAAAAAAAAACAGTATTAAAATAGCGGAATTAATCCCTGTGTCCTACCCCAGGATACTACCTACTATACCACCAGGGGATGGAAACATTCTGGTGGTCACACTCTTTTGTTTTTCTTTTTTGTGAAACCTGGTACACAACAAGTCATATTTTCAGAATACAAAAGTTTTTTCCATTATGTCAGATTGACTGTATACGACAACGGGGTCCTTAGGTGTATAAGATTATCCAATATATATATATATATATATATATATATATATATATATATATATATATATATATATATATATATATATATATATATATATTATTGTAAATTGTAATTTTTCTTCGATGAAACAGTGATATGCACATGGTTACCCACAGGCATGGAACCATAAACTGTTTATTGCATGCCATGTGCGTTCACGTAGATCTATTCCTACGCGATATTATTGCTAAAGCAGAAGGTTACTGTTCCACGAAATTTTCAGCAGCGAACAGTCAACATCTACAGTTTGCTAGTGGTTTACTTAACGTTTTAATAACAGTAACCTACTATATAAAGAAAATGTTGGTCATATTTTTGAAGGATAGGTTTTCTGTAAACGAGTTTTTTCACTGATATTTCTTCATACTGTAAATTTATTTTGCTTTTGCTAACACCTCTGCAGTGTGATCAAAATGAAGGCACCACTGGCAATTCTTGCTTTCTTGGTTGGATTTCTGGCAATAGATGCGATTCCTTTCAGTCGTCTGTCATGTTACAAGAAGATTTTAAAAGACCGAAACTGCCACAATATCCCTAATGGAATTGAGCCGCTCAGACCCATTGAAAAGACTCTGCGGGATCATTTCTGGGAGGGCGAAGGCTGCGAAATTGTCTGCTACTGCAATTTCAGTGAATTGCTCTGCTGTCCAAGGTAAGCCAATTTTATCGTCACTAGAGGGAGCCCAGGCCAAAACTAAAACAGAATATTCCTTCTGTCCACACAGCCGGCGCCTCATGGCAAGTGATGTGATTCCCCATAGCATACCACAAACAGTGGGAGCATTGTACTAGCGATTTTATATTTAATTTATGTTCCAGTTCAGTATGCAGTATTCACACACACACACACACACACACACACACACACACACACACACACACACACACACACACACACATATATGTAACAGACTATGTGGCAAAATAAATTTTAAAAAATACTGTTTTTTGTATTTCTATTATTATTATTATTATTATTATTATTATTATTATTATTATTATTATTATTATTATTATTATTATTATTGTTGTTGTTGTTGTTGTTGTTGTTGTTGTGAAATTATGTGTTATTCGGGGGTGGGGGGGTTGCAAAAGTGAGGGCTCCTCCCCCTACCTCCTTCCTACCACTAACATCTGCTGATCACCTGCTTAAACCCCAAAGCTTGAATTTGCTCACTCTTGCGTTTTTTGTTTTCCACCATCCTCCACTCCTTCCCCAAGACGCTATCCGTTTCTATTCGGATACTCCACCTATGCAATTGCGCTTCCTCTGCAACGGTCTCCCTCTTGGAGTTATGTGAAGCTCACTTCCCAACCTTAAAAGCACAGTCACCGCTCGGTTCGGCCTCCGCGAGTCAGGGGGGACCCCCGGCGCTCTTCCCATTTCTCTCTTGAACCCCCTTAGGGGAAATATCGGTTGATTCCCAGCCTATCACCTCCGCGAGGGCGGCTTTCTTGCGAGCTAAGTGGAATCTCCTTACTCTTCTCTGAGTTATTATAAGCACATATCTTTTATTATCAATTCCTGAAGTCTTTTTCTCCACGCAGCCTTCGATCATGTCCAATGAAATAATAATAATAATAATAATAATAATAATAATAATAATAATAATAATAATAATAATATTATTATTATTATTATTATTATTATTATTATTATGTAATTTTAGTAGACAATAAATACTAGTATAAAACAGTACTGTAGCATAAATCAGACAAATGTTAGGAACATAGTCTCTCATGTAACCAGCTCAATATAACGACCATCCCAACAAAGACTTTTTCATTTGCCTCAAATAACATTCACTGCAATTCTTAAAACCATGGATATTGTTGCCGCTGTATCAGAACGCACTCAATCCCCATTTGGCATGATAATGGTTCTCTCCCACATCTCTCTCCTATGCAATGTATTGTTCCAACACATGCCTTGTCACGTGGCTAAAAACTAAATTCAAGATGTGGCCTTTACAGAAAGAAAATAGAAAAAACATGCCTCGATTATATATAACCATTTCATCATCCGTGGCTGTGGAACAACAACCACACACAGGCTGTGAAAAACTAATCTTCTTCGGAGAATTGTTGTCAGCTTAGACTGTTTCGTGTAAAATGCTGTTCTGTTTGTGTCCAGAGCACTGTTGGGAAACTCAGCTGATCATTATACATCGGTCAAAGTATACCCACACACACTGGGCAAAGTTTGGGCATTGTGGGGCAATTGTTATGCTGCCCCAACCCCTTTATAACCAATCGCTATCCCCAGATTATATTAATTTATATCTTCTTAGTTCTCTCTCTCTCTCTCTCTCTCTCTCTCTCTCTCTCTCTCTCTCATATATATATATATATATATATATATATATATATATATATATATATATATATATATATATATACAACCTATGAAATTGGAGGAACTTTTTAATTCTTTCAATCATGGCTAATTTACAATCTGTTTCAGGGACATTTTCTTTGGACCGAAGATCTCATTTGTGATTCCCTGCAAGAGTCCATAGAGGGATCTCGACAAAATCAACAAACATCAGGATTGAAATCCAGACAATGAAACAGAAATTGTTTTATTAGTACTGCCTACCAATAACTTTTTAAAACATGTATTGATGTGTAGTGTAATGATACAACAGTATATTTACAACTTGCTAATTTTTTGTACAACTTCTTAGTATTGGTCACATTAATGTGGGTTCTTTTTGAGAGAGCTCTATATAATTTCAGGCACAAAAGAAAACTAAGTATATAGTATATCGTTTAATCATTAACAATACAATTATCTAGTGATTATACAGTAATACTTTAATTACAAAATGTTTCACAAGCCGAGAGACAGTGGCATAGCGAATGTAGAACTTTTCTGACCTGTTGTTTTTGCAATTTAAAGTTATGAACTTGTTGTAAAAAACAATTATTTTGATTAAAACTGTATGTTTACTTAAGTAATGCTGCTAGACTGTTCCTAAATTACAGGGGTTGAACATCTGCCAAAACAGAGCCAACATGCTTTAGAAGCACGGACAGTCAGGATAGTACAAATTCAGTCTGCTGGCTTTTTAAATTATTCTGGACGTAGTTGACCATTTCTTAAAAAATACTGGTGCATCTTCAGAAAAGTCTAAACAAAGTCTGTTGTTCAAAACAGTAGTCTCTGATACAGAAGGCTCAACCAGAAACGTATGTCATGAATTCCACTTACCACACCCAGTAACATATTAAGTTGGGAGGAACTGCCAGTGTTTCTTATTTTTTCATCCCTTTATGTTCAGATCCCATAATACCACCTCCAGAGTATGATTGTCTATTGACATTTCTACTGAGATAACATAAATTATGTTTTCTTTGTACTCCTATCACTTGAAACCCAAATGTCCAATAATAATCTGTATGCAAGTGCTCTATTAGAGACCAGAACACATTGGGTGGTTTTGATCACAAGGGGCTATGCAGATTGAGGGCATGTCAGATGCAATTCTAACAAGGAGTACGTTTCTGGATGCTATGTTTTCCATTACATGAGAGTGGATCTTAAAACTTCATGCTGATTTGAACCCGGATCTTGCCAAGATAAGTGCCACCTAAGACGTAGTTTTACAGTAAACTAATGTGATCCATCTGCATCTCCATCCATTTGCATTTCTTTCCATCTGATTATGTAGATATTTTGCCTGGTGTTGACAACTGAAGTATAATGCTGGCTCCAGAGATCGGCTTATTTTGCCTCCCCAGCGCATCAGCACACATAACGGCTGCGATGTTGGCTCCAGGGACCAATCATAGTGTGGTCTCCAGCGCATCTGCATGACAACCGTCTGGATTGAGTTAAGTAGGGTACATCTCTGGGGTCTTCAAGTGGGCACCTTTCGTCCTCGCTGTTTCGTCGACTAGCCCACGACGCAAGTGAAGTGTCTCTTGTACCGCTTCAGTGTGTTTACTTGTAACAGGAACAAGTCAACCTCCAAAACAGAAGACTGGTAAACTGGAAATTAAAGAACAAATATCATGTCCATATAAGTTATTACAATACCTAGAAGATGTATTTGACCTTGTGCTATTTCTTATCTTCCCAGATAAATTGAAATAACTTCCAGTTCTTTTTCATGATTATGAATTGCATCTAGCTTACAAGTTTTAGACATGTTTTATTTTTGTATTTTTACACCATTAAAACAGCATTTTAAAATGTTCATAAAATGCCTATAGCAATGTTAATTGTATACAGTAAATCAAATACCAAGGCAGTTCTGCTTGTGAGCGGAGGTTCATTCTTTCTTTATTTTACAATAATGTTGCTATAATAGAAACAAAAGATCATCGGTTATCTCTGAAAAATCCCTAAAGTATCTTTTTTGTATATTGTGACAGCAAGAAATAAAATTGAACAGAATTTCAGCTTTCTTTCCTTTTTTAAATAAAATTATAACAAACATGATTCTAAGAACATATATCATTACTAGTTATTTTAGAAACAAGCTAACCCATTTAATTTTCCTCCACAGATAAGGTGGCAGTACCTGAATTGTTGTTCCACTGCGGTGAGCAACGAAATCTCGATTTTTGCAGTCTATTGAAAAAAAAGTTTTTTTATTTCAAGTTGAACTTTGATGGCTGGAATTTTATTTTTGGGATGTAAATCCTGAAGGATTCGCTGAGATAGCCCAACAAGAAAACGCGTCTCTCCGAAATGGGAAAAAGACAGAATAGAAACTTTTTTTTAAAGTAAGGTAAAAGGGGAAAAAAGGGAAAAGAAAAGCATGGACTACACTACAATACTATAACTTTGAGGCAACAGAATTACAAAAAAAGATTTAAAAAATAAATAAAGCTCAACAACAAGTTTTGGAAACATAAATGTACCTGTATATGAACTGAAATGTATAGTGAACAAATAATGAGACTGAAGCATAATTCCAAAGTTCTATTGTTTAGTGGTACCTACTGTATAATTCCCACAACTTTTAAATGTTGAAAGTATTAAGCATCTGTGCTTCAGAAAAACTCAGGTTTGGTTGTAAGCTAAACAAAACAAATCCAATACTATCAAAACAAAGAGTGAAAATAGCAAATATCAGAGAACAACCTATTAAATCCAACTTCTGTTTAGCAGCACATACTCAAGATTACAGCAAACCAATTAGCACAACCGTTATAAAGCCCTGCTATGGTACCTCTGGGGAATGAGAGTCAAGGTCAGGCGAATCTCCTCCATCCTCATCATCACTGCCGTTCCTCCGCCTTTTACTTCTTACACTCTGAATTAGGCTTTTGTGAAAATCACAAATATACAGATGCCTAGCCTAGAGGGGAAAAACATTAATTTAGAAATTAAGAGATTTTATTTTTTAAAAATGTTAGCATAGGCATGATTTGGAAAAAAGTATGAAAAACACATTTACATTCTGCCAGTGGTGCTGGGCTTACAGGGTCTGGCTCAGCAAGCAAAAGCAGCTTTCATTTGTCCCACTCTCATTCCATTTATAAGCAGTGGCCTAGCCAATTAAGGAATGAACCACACACAATGAATTGTATTTAACAAAATATATTAACAAAAAAAAAAAAAAAAGTTTTTTTCACTTCCATTTCCTACATAGGTTTCAAATGTGACTTTTTGAAAGAAACATGTCAAAGCAACTGTAATTTCACTTCCATTTCCTGGGTTATTTGATCTGGGACAAAGCATGTTACTGGCTGACAGTATGCTGGTCAAAAGGAGAAGCAGCTAGTTGATTTTGACAGGAAGGAAACCACTGATGGGGAAAATCTAACCCTCCAGGTGAAATGACCAAGCAACTACAACACAAACTGAAATCACAGCTTGCATATACTAAATAAATAAATAAATAAATATGTTTTTCAAAACTGCACATTTGACACCCATATGGCAGTGCACATCAGTTGACTGCCCCATGATCTAGTTTCTGGGCACAAACTGCAGGTACATGTATTCTTTATTCCAGTGCCCACACAAATATGTGTTTGGAGTTTCAAAAAGTGTTTTCTTAAAGCCTAGGCATTTAAATGCATGATTCTACAAAAAAAAAAAAAAATGTTGTTAAAAAATAAACATCATTGGTTTGTAGAAGCTAAACTTGGATATGAGCAAACATTTTTCCAATCATATCTCTTGAGCCATCAAAAGATACAACTGGGATACACAGTACCAACTGTTCTGTTTTATATGGACTAGGCAGTTACCACACAGCAGTAACTTGCCAAACTTGGAAGACAACCAGACAGCTAAACATTATACAGTATCTCCTTTAACTGAAATAACACAATGGACTAATATATTAGAAAGTCTTCCTGTTACAGACAGTGACTACAGTGAAACCTGTATTAAACTGTCACAGTTTGTGTAAAGTACATGCATCATTAATCGATTGGTAAATCTGGCTACAATGTAAAACAAATATGGTTAATTGTTATTGGCTAATGGTGAGGTAGAGAAAAAAAATGGTTAATGCCATGGTGAGATTAAAACAATTAGGCAGTGTAAAGTTATTTATTAGCTTTATTGGGTTATAGCTCAAAGGGTACATTAAAAAAAAAAAAAAAAAAGTAAGTCGCATCCCAACGAGTTTATGATTTATCAGATAGTTAAAGATACTTGTTGTATAGTGGGTGAGGTTCTCTTTGATTGCAAAAGATCTAGTGTTTCTACAGTACTCCTAAGTATCTTATGCAGTACACTTTCTCAGGAGTTCGTTTACATTCCCCAAAATCACTTTCCCCCTTGATGACTACATTTTACTCTTTTTTAGAAAAAAAAAAAAAATACTTCTGCTAGATATGAAATTAAGAAATGAAACATTTGCTCAAACTTTGCAAGGTTGTGATTCAGTATTTGAAAACTGTAAAATCGTGTTTTTCATTTAAGTTTAAAAATAACTTGTGATCCGTGAAACACACTATCGACACGTTGAACAGTACGACAGCTAGATTAACTCTCCTCTGGGAGATGCTTTTTTTGCCCTGAAGCTGGCACTTCCTGCGGGTTTATTACACCTCTCTTCCTCCTCCAGACAGCGCAGCTGCCCCAAGCTTGGACCTCCAGCAATAAAACCTTTGACCCTATCGTCTTCCATATAGCCCTTCATTACTTCAGTTAGTATGTGTTTGTGTGTGTGTGTGTGTCTATATATATATATATATTCTATATAGAGCTATTATAGTAGAATAGATATATATATTATATATATATATCAACAGCTCGAGTGCAGAAAACAATTAAATTGAGACACTGCTGCGCGGCATTTTAATTCCACAATTAACGCGCATTTATGTTATGTTATTTAATTTAAACAGGACTATTACAAAAAGTCACAATCTAAAAGAAAACAGACCATTGATGCAAATGTCCACCGGCGTAATGCAGTGTGAAACAAGTAACTTTTATGAACAACAACATAAAAAAAAAGTGGAATTGAAAATGAAAAAAAAAAAGTATATGTATCCTAGAGATACTAAGTTAGTTTTGGATTAGTTTACATTTGGTTACAATAAACATCAATTTTACTTATTTCCTCTCCTGAAAATACTTCTTTATGGACAGTTTAAATTAAATGTTGCAAATGGGGAAATCATATTTCTCTCAGTCGTTTCTCTTACAGTTCATGTAGAACCATCACTCACACGCACACACACGAGGTTTAAGTGCGCATGATTTTAGTTAACGGCAGGAACTGTGGGTAGTGTGGTCATTCTTATGAAATATGCCTCATGGCGAATTCGTTACAGAACTACAATCCCCACAACACATAGTAATATGTAATATGGTTATTTTTTTATCCAAATTTAAAGCACACTGGTGAACACATATTTTGGATTCAGGATCGCATTCTTTCTTTAAGACAAAAAGGTACGTTTAGTTCTATTTTCAGTGAAAGTGGTGATGGATATTTTATTATAAAGAAAAAAAAAAATTCTCAGTTGAAAACACCTAACTGAAACTGGTTTCCCGAAACTGACACCATTGCTGCATGTTTTACAAGGGAGAACGGGAACTGGTTCTTGGACCCGCCCATGTAATCTACTAAGGAAAATGGCAGTGGTACAAAGCACACAGTACTGTATTTTGCATTACAGTTGATCGTGACTTTAAAATATTTAAAATTTACTTTCCAATAAAAATGTATCTTACATGCATAAAACTCGAGAAGAATAAACAAACTCAACCAAGCAGACGGCCATGTTGGACAAACAAGTTTGATTTGAGAGCGTTAAACGTGTTTTGAAAAACCGAAACTATTATTATTATTATTATATTTTACAACTGTGACTTTTACTTTAAATGCCCTCATAGACATATAGCTTTATAATTTTACTGTAATAAAATTACATCTTGTAATTTAATGGTAAAAATGAAAGTAAATTGCACGTTTTAAAATGTGTTCCCTTGTACCGTAAATAATTTAAACATAGGCATAATTTTACGTTCAGATACGTTTCGCAACCCATTCATATCTACCTTTTATTGCACCGCTGTCTTCAAACTGAATTCTTTGAAAAAAATGTTATATAGTACTTTGTTTCACTAAACATTGGTGTTTACCAGTCGTGTCAAGTTTGTTTAACCCGTTATTCCGTTGAAAAAGTTGGCTGAAGCCATATTGTTTTGTTTTGTTTTTTTGTTTTTTTTTACTAAAAATTAAAAAAAGAATAGTTAACCATTTAAAAACTTTGCAAAAAAAAAAAAAAAAAAAAACACACACATTTCAATTTTTGTTATATTAATACAATGCCTCAATGTATTTTTAGTCAGTGTTTGACTTGAGAGAAATTAAAGTGAAACTAAAAATATTTTTTTGTGTATTGGAGGGAGACCACACATCTTCTTTTCACCAGTAGCAATGAAAACAACCTGTTAGTTGCCTTATTTTTGTGTTTACAATTTCTGTTTTTCAATGGAAGGAGAGCTCTCCAGTCACTACTGTCTGATTATATTACCAAAAGGTATAAGTTGTTATGTAAATGCAGAGGATAAAGAAATATATAACAGTTATCATGCAGAATTGGCCACAGTTATGGAGCCATTGCAGCAGAAGTCTCTAAGTGTGAGTAGGCCAGGTCTGTTAACAGACATCAACTAATCAAGTTCATCAACTAATGTACTTGTGCCCCACATTTCTTTCACATCTCAACTGGTTATACAATTTAATTTGTTTATTAATCTACAGTAGTATTTATTCAATGAATACATACATATTAGAAAAGTATTCCTATATCAACGTTGTGTCTTGGTATTCCTTAATAGATAATCACCTGTACTTCAATTTCCAAATTATTTCAAACCCATGTAGTTAAATAGAATGACTGTGTTTTTTAAAATAATTATTATCTGTCATTATCACAAATTCCTTCCCCTTTTAAGGACTATCCACCAGCTTCAAGTAATACTCCAGAGATGAACAAGGAGTTAGAGCACTCTACTGATGTGGCAGGTTTTAATGAAGCAGAGATTGGTGTGACCTCCTGGAGCAGAGAAATGGTGTTGACTCTTATAAGTCTCCACACTCATTATGAACATAAGTTAATTTCTCAAAAACATAAAAAGAAAGAAGTATGGGCAGAAATTACAAATTAACTGATCAAGATCTGCAAAATGTCAGTAACGGTGCAACAGACTGAGCATAAGTGGAAAAATATTACAAAGAAATATATAGAAACTGTTGCCCATAACAGTGTATTTGGCAACAGTCCCCGCACTTGTTCTTTCTACAAGCTTTCAGAAGTGTACAGATTGAAGCCCAGTGTCGAGACGGTATCTGTAGCATCAAAGGCATGTGGTATTAACAAAAGGAAATCAGGAAAGTCATCAAGCATCCCGGCAAAGAGGGTTGTAGGAAGTGACACCACAGAAGACAGTCATGTTTCTAATGTGAAGAAAGAAGCGAATGCAAAAAGGTCTTCAAAGAAGGAACAGCTATCAGCGATTGTGGCTCTTGTTAAGCAGCTACAGGAGGACCTAGAGTCAGAGCATCATCAGGCCATGGACACACTGAAAAAGATGCACAATGAGAAAATGGCACTGATGTCTTCATTTTTAGATGTATTGAAAACAGCACACTGAATAGAGCTGACCATTGGTTCCATACCTCAATTTAGATTTTTGTCACAAAGAAAACAATGGCTATCGTTTTGTGTTTTCTCATTGAACTGGATATAATTATGAATGTATTGTATACTGTCAGTATTTAGGATCCGTCATCCAGCCTTACAATAACATTATATCAGTGGGACATCACCTCAAATAAATTACTTGGCAATTATAAGTATATGCTATTTCTAATATTCTGTAAGAATTCAGAAACTGTTTTGTTTAATGTATTTCTGGTATATGCATGGAGAGTTGTGTGCGATTTCAGGAAACTGGGATTTGCACAGGTATTCATAAGGTATCAGCAGTTTAAACTTTAAAAAAAAAAAAAAAAAATTATAGCGTGGTATAATAAACAAGTATGTCAGTAATATACATCCCCTGCCACAAATGTAAATTCAAAATTAGAGATATCAGTAGAATGAAAAAAATGTGACCTTGACATATATCAATCAACAGGAAGTACAAAATAGTATAGAATAAAAAAAAAATGTTAGCAATAAATGTTTAATTACAATTTCATAAGCGATTCTCCAGATATATGCAAAACTGTACATATTACATTGTAGACAGTTATATGGACAGCCAGAGACCCCCCTCCCCCATATCCTCAATACATAATTGGATGGGCGGTTTCCCAGAAATATGCAAATATGTGGTATACAGTTAGACAATTGTACGGAGAGACACCTGCAATAGCTTTTAAATCTGACATTCTCAATAAAATAATGTTAACACCAAGTTAGATTAGATGAACCACAAAATACATTTGGGTTATCTGGGTACCTGGGACATTACTCAATTGACAAAAAAACTGAATTAAGTGCACACTTGTTACAACAATGGTGAATAAGCTTGATTCATTGGCTTTGATTATGTTGGAAAAGGGAGATCCTGTTTTTTGCAAGTCACATTCATATTTTACTGATGCAGGTATTCGTCATGCTTGTTTAATTCATAAATTGACGGTGTGGCAAGAGGCGGGAGTGCCTGGAGCAGAAACGGCTTCAAGAGAATGCATCAAACTGCAGAATGTAAGCAAAAAACAACAGTCTGTTTTAAAGGTCTATTTTATTTCATTTGACCAAAAAAAAAAAAAAAAGTTAATTCACTGCACACTTGTTACAATGATGGTGGAAGCTTGATTCATTAGCTTTGATTATGATCATAAATGTTTGATTTATTACATGGTATTGGCCTACAAAAACTGCTGTATACAAGAAAAAGATATTTCACTTCTAACAAACGTGCAGTTCCTACTTCCAGTACGAGCAACTGCACATTATCCAATAGCCTGCATTGTGAGCATACGTTATGCATCGCAAACATTTTAAAACTGCAGTAAGTTAAAAAAAAAAAAATAATAATAGCAATGGAAAAATAATTAAAGACCAAACTGGGGCCACATTTCCCAACCCCCCACTCATTCATGCATAAAATTAGCCCTCACTTTGCAACGTGATTGCACTGCCATTTAAAAAACAAATGTCCCATATGTGTCTGGTTTACATAGCCATTAATTTAGGGCAGGGGCAATTAATACACAATGTGTGTGTCTTGCAGGGAGCAAGTTATGCCAGAGTGTGTCTCATGGTAGTGACCCTGTTTTATTAGATAGTTATGTATTGACCAAAGGTAGAAAGCACCTTTTTACAGAGTATATAATAGTTTACCAAGTTAATTACTGTATTGTAGTAACATCTAAAACACAGTAGGAATATTAAATAGCAAAGTTCTGCCCTATTAGATTCCTGTATATGGGGAAACTGGTGTGCTAACAAGGCACAGCCTTGATGTTCCAAACAACCTATCCTAGTTCCCAACATGTTATTTTCCAATAAGACGTATTTAAAAAATATCAGCTTAATATGCACCTGTGTATACTACCAAAAAGGGAAAGGGGATTGCATACCTTATTTAATGTATGCATTATGCCTGAAACAGCAGAAACTACCTTACAAGAGTGCAACCAAACTGTATTGTCAGCAAAAAGCTATTTGAGTAGAATCTCATTGTGCTGCATACAGGTAAACTGTGGAAGAGTCTACTATTTACCACCAAAAATGTACAGCAGTACTACATTTTACATCATCACTTTAGTTAAAGTTATTAACGTTTCAACCTACATGTACTAAAATTGTTTAAAAAAAAAAAAAAAAAACTTTCATATGTAACAGTTAGTAGCTGGCCACCCCAAAAAGTCTATACAAAGTTGTTTAAAACTGCGACAAGTATCTGTGGCGGGATTTGCAATACCCACACACAACACGCGTCTCGTGAGACAGTTAATGGGAATGCAGTACTGATTCCCCACTCTCTTAATCTGCTCTTAATTTACCAAAATGTAAGTATTACATTTAACAGAGAACAACAATCCGGGATGTTCTACATAGGGTTTTTTCCTTCTCATTAAAAAACAAATACACACACAAAAAAAACCCCACCTTAGTCCAATTGATTTGCTTTAGGATTAGATGATTATTATTATTATTATTATTATTATTATTATTATTATTATTATTATTATTATTATTAGTTGCATTTCTACTAAATGGCCATATACTAAACATACCTCTACACCCAGTAAGGAATTATATAATGTTTAGAGACAACATAGAGATACATACCAAGCCAAAAGTCATTTCAGTGACCGCATGTTTGTATTGAAGTCAGAAAGTATTTTAAATCTGACAATATGCATTTATAATATTACAAACAAACTGTTAAACTGCTATTTTATTTATAGTCTATTTCTTAGTGCTTTTTAGCCGGCATTTTTTTTATTTTATTTTCTTTGTTTCTATTCTCTGCTTCCTCAAAAATTCGCTCCTTTTGTATTTTAAACCACGCAGACACATTTAGGACCAATCACAACGTGTTTTTTGTTTACTCGCCAATGTCGTTTGTCCCGCGCATTTTAAATCACAACCTTGGCCAATCATTGCTACCCTCCTTTTGTCTACTGGTTTAATTGCAATAAATAGGCGTGACATACAACCTTTATGTTTAGGACAGTAAGAACGGAGAGTAAAAAAGAGCCAACCCGAACTCGTGATTCTATCATAAGCGTACGGAGCTCAAATTTGAAAGGCAGCGGTTAACCAATGCGAGCTTGAGTGGGAGGAGCGTTTATAGAGTTTATCAAGCTTGTATGACCGGTGCCATAGTGAAAAAAAACTGCGCGTAAGTAGGAACTGCACATTATCCAACGGAGACTGCACTGTAGGGCAAGCGGAGGTAAGTGCACGTTTATTTCAGTGGGATTTTCTCTTCAAACTGTTTATTTAAATACTTTGTGCTTTAGAATATTCAACGTGCTAATCTATATCAGCAGAAAACGGCTTTACAAAAGAATACAGTAAATGCTTAAAGTATCTCAGTGTGGTATAATTGCTTTGGTTTAGGCGTTTTTAAACTATAAATCAATGTATTGCCTTGTATGTTTGTATACGCTCTCGCATTAACTTTTTTGTTTGTACAAAAAATTAAAAAAGAAAAGTGCATTGTTCAGTTTGTTGTAGACTTGTACACGGTTTGCTTTACTTTGTATGTGTTTTGACTCGGATTGTGTTATAAACTTGTATTTAAGGTACGTTTATTGAAATTTTTGGGGCTGCAAATATGGTCTAGCGAGGGTTTAGGCGGGAAACAAAATGGAGGGACGCTTATCATTGTTCAGACTCCATTATGAGAACAGGAAGTACAGCTTTCAAGATTTGCCAGGTCTCTTGGGCGTTTCATTGGGTAGTTTTTACTTTTGTAGTTTGGTTTTATTTGTATTTAGCTTTCAACGTTTTAATTTCTAGATAATACCAGCCATGGGTAAAGATCCTAACAAGCCGAGGGGGAAGATGTCCTCTTATGCGTACTTCGTCCAAACGTGCAGAGAAGAGCACAAGAAGAAACATCCGGACACTTCAGTGAATTTCTCAGAGTTCTCCAAGAAGTGTTCAGAAAGATGGAGGGTAAGGTGCTGCACGTTATGTGTTTATCAATATAAAATCAAAGTTGGCTTGTTGGTCGGTGCAGTTCAAGGCATTCCCTTTAGGTTATGTAGGTTATCCTGTTATTTATAACCGTGGCCTCAGGTGAACAGTAGTATATGCAAATATGTATCTCAAGACTTGTGGTAATTTGGCATGCACGTTTTAAAATAAACATACATGCAAATAACACAATTTCTTTTTATAGACCATGTCTGCAAAAGAGAAAGGAAAGTTTGAAGACCTAGCTAAGAGTGACAAGACACGTTATGAGCGTGAAATGAAAGATTATATTCCACCTAAGGGTGAACAAGGAAAGAAAAAGAAGGACCCAAATGCCCCGAAGAGACCACCGTAAGTATTTAAAGCAATGTGTAAAAATCATAATTGGCCTTGACAAATCTAGCAGTCTCTCATTTTTATTTTATTTTTTTAGATCGGCTTTCTTTGTGTTCTGTTCTGAACACCGTCCAAAGATCAAAGCTGATTATCCAGGTAGTTCCATTGGTGATACTGCAAAGAAATTGGGAGAAATGTGGTCCAAACTAACGGCCAAAGACAAGGTGCCCTTTGAACAGAAAGCACTTAAACTAAAGGAAAAATATGAAAAGGTAGGTTGTTTCTAAAATTAATGTTTGTTGTTGGTAACATGGTGTATATTTGTTATTAGACGTTTAATTCCATATAACATCAATACCAGTGATGAGCTACTTTTGTGTTAAACGCAAGATAAAAAAAAAAAACTTAACTTTACTGAAATGCCAAAAGTGAAATTATGGTGTGTTTGTACCAATATATACTTTATTGAAGATCCAATAGGTACACCAAAAATGCATTTATTAATGTATCACAATGCACACTTAAGAATTCTCACAATGAAACACCTGGTGTGCAAAAGTATCAAATTGTTACCCTAAACTGATCTGGATTGTGGAGGGGTAAAACACAGACTGCATTTTTACTAAATGCTTTCTGTAACCCCTAGGATGTTGCAGCATATCGTGCAAAGAACAAGGGTGATTCTGGAAAGAAGGCACCAGGCAGGCCAACTGGGTCAAAGAAGAAGGTTGAACCAGAGGAGGACGAGGACGATGACGACGACGAGGAGGACGATGATGAGGAGGAGGATGATGATGATGACGACGACGAGTGATGTGCCTTTTGAGCATGAAGACTTAAGCTGGAATTTTATTTACAAAACACGAATGTGAACTCAAGCAGCTAAACATTTTACTTTTTTTTTTTTTTTTAAATGTACAGAAGTGTATAGCTGTCAAACATACTATGGTCAAGTACTGTTTTGTAATGTAAGTAGCTGATCCTGAAAGCACTGCTTCTTTTCTTTGTTTTGCTTTCCCCTGGTATGTGGACTTCCACAGCCTATTCAATTTTAACTACTTGTAGCTTATCTAGGGAACTTAGGACATTGCAGTTAAATTTGTGGATTTTTTTTTTTTTTTACATGAAACTTATGCTTTTGTTTTGACTTCATGTATAGATCACAATTTTTATAATAAAAACATGTATATTGTATTGTTTCCATTTTATTGCAGTATATGCTACAATATTAGGTGGACTCTGCTTCTACTGTTAAGTAAAATAGTTGCTGGCCATCAAATTTATTAATTCTTTTTAATAAAAAGCCTGCACCATATCCAGGCTGCATACTTTCTACATTGTGTTTATCTACACTATGGCCATTGTGAACTGTCCTTGATGAGGTTGCCTGCTGTTTTATAGTATTAGAATTTAGAGGTGCTTGTCATTCAGTGTGTAGGTCAGGTTTTCATAGATGTAGAGCTGGCTTTCTCAGCCCAGTCATGCATGAATGAGACTTATCTGCTAAACCTATAGAGCAAACTTTTTTTTTTTTTTTTTTTTGAGCAGTTTAGTGTGAAATGTTATTTTAGCATTGCACCTTTTAATATTAAGAACCAGAAACTTAAACTGATCAACCCCACTGTAAACAAAAAACAAGGTTGCTGCCTGCCATAAACTATTAAAATCAGATACTTATGTTAAACACAATATTGACATTCCTTTTTTTAGCCAAATTTGGAGCAGATTTTAAGAGCAGTTATGCTGAAATTATTTATTTACAATGCAATTTCCAGTGATGACTTTCCTTTTTCAGGTATACACAAGTATGATAAGAGTTTACCAGTTCAGGTGCTATTACAGCGTGGATATATTTTTTTAGCATTTTCAATAAGTTAAATGTATTTTGCATTTAAGGGTTTTGACATACAGGATCATCTGTACAGTAAATGGAACACACTTTCCACACAAAAACATATCTCACAGTAGGCCATAAAAATGTTAAAATACTTCAGGCAAACCCTCTACATTAAAAAAAAAAAAAAAAAAAATCCTGTTGCCTGAAAAAAAACAGGTAAACTAACTGATATCAAAATACACTATGGAATACATTTGTTGGATGATGGCTTTTGATATTACATATTTAAGACTACATCTGCTGGTTGTGATAGGGTGGGCTAGTCTGTTTAGTTTGAAGCCAGTGGAAATGTACTGAGGAATTTCAGCTTAGATATTGATATAATG
The DNA here is from genome assembly GCF_017654505.1 of Polyodon spathula. Lineage (NCBI taxonomy): Eukaryota > Metazoa > Chordata > Actinopteri > Acipenseriformes > Polyodontidae > Polyodon > Polyodon spathula. The sequence continues at coordinate 46,842,118 of NC_054535.1, read as the reverse complement.
GAACAGCTCAGCTGAATTGATAAAAATAAATAAATTTAAATTAAATTTGTCATCCTGTTTCAGGACAGAAGCACTGAATTGTGTTTGACCATTAATTTAAATTGAAAGGAAGCAAGCTTATCTGATATGTACAGTTACTACAGGGAGAGTGGCTGAAGTTTCTACAAGGGGATATTTTGTTTTGACACTGGTTTAAAAAAAAAAAAAAAAAAAAACATCCATAACAAAGCAGTAAAAAGATAAATTTATTTCCCCATAGACAAAAGACATACATACATATACACCTTCATTAAAAGACCCATTGTAAATCTCAAGTAGTTCATTTATATAGAAACAGCATCTATATTTACATTTGATAAAAATTTGCATACGTTCAACTAGTTATGCATAGCTTGCCCTGTAGACAAGTATTTGTTTTAACATCCATGTAATTTACTACTGTTTCAGTGATTCAGATATTATTTGACCTTCAATGAACAATTCATCTTTTTAAGATGGTATGAATTTAAATATTTCTTATTTAAAATATGTACCCGTTCTAGCAATTATCTTCATATAAATCAGAGTATGGAATAAAACATTTACAGTGCATTTTTACATTTTAGTCAACACAAAATCAGGCTGTTCATGTGAAAATTGAAATGGACGCAATGAACAATTAATTGGTTTACGTGGGGACAAGTAGAGTCTTCGCTTGTATAATAATTCAAACTTTCTGTATGAGCCGAATACATATTTTCTTTAACAAGTTAGACAACATTTCTACTGAAAGCCACCGCAAGTTTATATAAATTGTCACTTTGGTGACAAGATATGAACCCTCCCCACTAAAAAGAAAAAAATGCACAGCATGATTAAATGGCAGTACTTTATTTGAAAGTGACCACATTAATTGATAAAGTGTCACTGCTTTCCAAAACGGCAAAATATACGTCAACAAATGCCCTCTCCATGTACACGACTCAGATATAAAAGAACACTGAAGTTTCCAGTGGATGAGGCAAGAGTCCACCACTTCCCTCTGGGGTGTAATTTATCAGCCCAGTAGTGTTTGAACATAACCAAGAACAAAAACAAAAATGAGATTTAAAAGAACCAAACCATTGGTAGTGCTTTTGGATTTTTAAACAGGTATTTTAAATGATCTGTCTGGATAACTGCATTGACTCCCATCCATAATTTAAATGCACAATTTTTTAATAAAGCCACATATTTGTAGACCCCTGAACAAAACCCCAAAGAAAAGTTGTCCCTTTACAGATAGGCTTACGGTGTAAGAAGAAACCAAGGGGACACTATGTAAGCATCATCTGAAGACTTAAAAAGGTGAAACATTCAAATGATCGATTTTGTAAACAATTCATGAATGAAGAGCCTATTACCAGAGTTCCCCCTTCATTAAAATATTTACACTTCAAAAATTCCTATGTGCAGCAGTTGTACAGGTTACTTTTGTTTTCAGTCCTGCACGTCCAGTTTTTCAAACAGACAGTATGTTGTTCATCTCCCACTTCTGTGTACTTTTGTTTGTGTCACAATCTGATATAAAGACCTGATGAAGAACCTCTGAACGATCTAGACATTTCCCTGTAGGTGTATGTGTAAACCTGTGCAAACCCTGAAACAAAGAATGAAAATCTGATTATTTGCATGATATACTTTTTTTTTTTTTTTTTTTTTTTTTAAAAACCAGTCATACATGGAATTTAGGGATACAAAAAGATGAACACTAACCTTGAAATATTGCCATTCTGTAAACTGTTTCAAGCTACAGTGACTTATCATAACCTTGGACTCAGATCCACTTGTCAAGCACTGGTCATATTGCATTAACTGGTTAGCTTCATTGAGTCTGAAAAGCTAAAAGAAAACAGACTTTTTAGGTTAAAATATTTACACATTTTGCATTGAAAAGAAAATATATGGAGAACATTTTCAGCATTTCCAGTTCTGCAATAAACTGTAGGTTTTCATTTCTGTTGACAGGTCAAACCTCCACCAGCAGAATATGATGATGTTCAGATGATTCTGTGACCACACAGAATTATTTACCGTAAAACTTAAATTAAACGCCTACAGCGTTTTACAATATTTGCCAGCAGACCCGGCGTGTATTGGAGACAGGCGATTGTTTAAGACCTGGCAATTATTTGAAGGTTTACGGTACTTTTTAAAATGAATAGGCAACATTGTACTCACCGTTGCTGTACTTTGGCAAAATGCTAAGCTCATAAGCATACATCAACACAAAAAATGTAACATTTTTAAGGGATAATGGCAATGATGTGGCGTGTTACAAGGTATGAAGGGCTCGAGAGTCCCTGTGAAGCATTTCACAAGTAAGCAGTAGTTTTAGAACAGGTCCTTAATTAGCATCATATTTTGAGTTAGAGTTATAACAGAACAACTGATCTCCCCAGGAAACAATGGGAGAGCAGTGTGTGGCTGTTGTATAAATTATAATGTACTGCACCCAGGCCTGGTGATTAGACTTTTTGATATATTTAACTAAAATGAGCACAGATCAGTAATCAAGCACCTATAAATCTGCTCTGAACCGACTACACCGTATAACAATTTTTCTTTTTGGTTCCTGGGTAGTAAGTGTTATTTCCTAATTGCTTATGCCTCAAAAGTATAGAAAATGGCTATTATTCCCCACAAACTTTGCTTTTGTGACCAAGACAGTGATATTTTGAAATTTACCAAATTTTCCAGAACATTCCAGATAGATTCAGTGCTGAGTAAACTTGGAGTAACTTCTAGAACTTTCCAGTAATATAAATAGTAGTATAAATACAGGGGCCTTAAGCCCACCAGTTCAATTTAGTTCCAGCTGTCTAAGTGGATACATATCTGCATTTTTCCGAGATGACATCAAGAGGCTGCAAACATCCGGCAGACGCATTTTGCTATGTCTGCGGCCAATTTATCAAGACAAGAGCGAAAAAGTACTTCGTGGAAGCATCTGTAAGATGTGTGAGGCCTACAAGGCATATTTCGGCATGCCTGTCGGGGATCAAGACAAACCCTGGGCACCTCATTTCACCTGCGAGCATTGCAAAAAAAAAAAAAAAAAAACTCTGGAAGGTAAGATGGACAATTGTTGCTCGGAATTTTATGTTATAAAATTTGTTAATTTTTAAAATTGTAAAAATTTTTAATTTTAAAATGTTTTACAATTTTCAATGTTATTGAAAAAATATATCATATGAAAAATGTTGCAAGAATCTCTTACACATTAGTTATGGGTGAAATAAATGTATTTTTGTAGGATGGTACAGAGGGGAAAAGAGAGCCATGAAGTTCGCTATCCCAAGAATTTGGTGGGAACCCACTGACCACTCAAGCAACTGCTACTTCTGCATGGTGGACCCTTCCAATCGTCAGACTGGCAAAAATGCACCTGCTATCACGTATCCGGACCTTCCTTCATCCATCGCCTCGGTGCCACACTGCCATGAGCTCCCCGTACCCACTCCTCCGGAGAGAGTGCAGCCGTCTTTAGAAGAGAGCAGCAACTCAGAGAGCGAGGAAGATGTTGTAGATCCACATGACAATTTCAGAGGTGGAGCTGCGGAGAGAAACCCATTACTACCCCAACCAAAAAGACCTCAACGACTTGATTAGAGATCTTGGTCTCACCAAATCCAATGCCGAGCTTTTGACATCTAGGCTCAAGCAGTGGAACTTGTTGGATGAAAGTGTGCAAGTCGCAGATCAGAGGAAGCGTCACCAACCTTTTTCCAGCTTTTTCACCCGTCAAGATGGGCTCTGCTTCTGCCACAATGTGACCAGTATGTTCGAGGCAATCGGAATCGCCTGTAACCAGAATGAGTGGCGCCTCTTCATTGACAGCTCATCCAGGAGCCTCAAAGCCATGCTGCTCCATAATGGTAACAAGTACCCGTCTCTTCCCCTGGCTCACTCGGTGCACCTCAAAGAGGATTACAACAGCATCAAGACCTTGCTAGACGCCTTAAAGTATGATGAGTACGGCTGGGAGGTCATAGGAGACTTCAAAATGGTGGCATTCCTGATGAGTCGCCAAGGCGGTTTTACCAAGTTTCCCTGCTATCTTTGCCTTTGGGACAGTAGGGATACCAAGGCGCATTACCACAGGCGGGACTGGCCACAGCGGACAGAGTTCTCTGTGGGGAGGAACAACGTCAAGTGGGAGCTACTGGTGGACCCCCGGAAGGTGCTGATGCCACCACTGCACATCAAATTGAAACAATTTGTCAGAGCTCTAGATAAGGAGTCAGCAGCCTTCAAGTACCTTCAAGACTTCTTCCCTAAGCTTTCTGAGGCAAAGGTCAAAGCTGGTGTCTTCGTCGGACCACAGATAAAGAAGATCCTGGAGTGCAATGAATTCCCCAAGAAGCTCACTAGTAAGGAGAAAGCGGCTTGGAACAGCTTTGTCACAGTGGTTCGGGGCTTCCTGGGCAATCACAAGGCCGAAAACTATGTGGAGCTGGTTGTGAGTCTGAGGGACATCCTACAGCCCATTGTGCCGTAGTTCTTCACCAAAGTCCACATCCTTGATGCTCATCTTGATAAATTCAAGGAGAACATGGGAGCGCACTCGGAGGAGCAAGGCGAGTGCTTCCACCAGGATATACTGGACTTTGAACGCCACTACCAAGGACAGTATAACGAGAACATGATGGGAGACTACATCTGGGGGCTGATTCATGAAAGTGATTTACAGTATAATCGTAAATCTCGAAAAACTACTTGCTTCTAAATCTTTTGTAGTCATTTTTGCATTACTTTAGTATAAATACATGTTAATTTGGATTCATATGTTGTTTTTTTCTATGAACGAAACGACACATTCGCCCGTTTTCTCATTGGAAATAGGTAAATTTCAAAATATCACTGTCCTGGTCACAAAAGCAAAGTTTGTGGGGAATAATAGCCATTTTCTATACTTTTGAGGCATAAGCAATTAGGAAATAACACTTACTACCCAGGAATAAAAAATGTGTTACATAGTGTTATTAACTGATCAATTGACTTTATCTAGCTGGTAGCTTGTAAACAACTTAATCCAGGAGTTGCACAGAAACACACCATTACTCTTGTTTGACTGTGTAATGTCTTTACTTATTCTAACTTACACTCCAAAATAAGTTACCTGAAATATGGGTTGGGTGCATAGAAAATGAAGTTGGCATTTAAAACTAATGCAAATAGTATATATATATATATATATATATATATATATATATATATATATATATATATATATATATATATTTTTTTTTTTTTTTTCTCCCACATTATTTTACCTGGTTTCCTCCCATCCTGTGGCAAGGCCCCATTTCCACAAAGCCCCCATTGGTGTGACCCATACTGTCTATACAGTAATTGCTTTCAAATCCCCTTATCTGAAAAATAAAATACAAACATTTTACCATTTATCCATACAGCATATTTTTTGATTATTCAAAAATAAAAACGGGCACACATTGGTAGTAAAAACATGAAGAGTGCTAGCAATTCTGTTTCACTTGAGGAGTTAGGGGCTCTGTATGGGGGGGGGGGGGGGGTAGTAAATAAAAAAAAGTTAAAAACATTTACCTCTCCCCACTCCACATTTTTTGCAGGCAGTGGATAGTGCTCTGGAATATCATAGGCAATTTCCTCCATGAACCAACGAAAACTTTTACAGTTGTGTTCTTCACGGAATTTTTTCAGCTCTGAAATATCTCCGTAGGCTAGAGCTTTAGTCTCAGGACGGCTTGCGTAGAAATAGTCCTTGTAATCATCCCACCAAACTTCCACAACACGGACATAATTCTGAAAATGGAATTATTGTATAGAGCTGTGAGATTTATCTCCTTGTGCCAGCTCGCTACCTCACACTCAATACTGCATAGAAAACTTGTTGGATTCATATCTGAGAATTGTGTAACTACTGTATACAGTATGAAACTGACCTTCAGCGTTGGGGATGAACCCACATGAGCAGGGGGTGGATTTCCTTGCCACCCCTTGAGACGATAAATATGTCCAACCCGAGAACATGGCACAAATAGCAGCTGGCCTCCACACTGCCAAATCTGAATGTTGGAAAGAAAACAGGAATTACACTGGTCTTAAGATATGGTGTATCTGAAACCTGGGGCAACAGCAACACGATTGCATGTGATATTGGTCAGAGAAACAGGGAAAAGACAGAAACAGAATTACAGAAAAATTACAGAAACTTCACCAAGGACATCTGCATTGTATAGAACAGTTTTTAGGTTTCAGTTTATTCACTGTTTCAGTTGTAAAGGACTAAATTATCAATGCAAGTATTCAGTAAGAAAACAATTAATTTGAGGTCTGAACAGTTATAGCTTCCAGTCAAATGGGACATCTTAAACAAAAAGATATGTGCTCTACCTTAACATCATTTGTTTGAGAGTCAGGAACACATGGAAACATTTATTTTGTACTTACTAACTTATGACAACTAAATTGATTTCAATCCTAATTAAAACACACACTATTTTCATCCAATCCCTTAGCATAATTCCTTGATTATACATTACAAAATGAAATATTTTATCCAAAATGTATTTTATTTACCTTGAAGGAAATCTCAAAGTTTTCTCCTCCCCAGATTTGCAGACCTGGATCATATAATCCCAGTTCAAAGAAGAAATCTCGTTCAATGGCAAATAATCCACCAGCCATCGCTGGGGACCTAAAACAATTGAAAATTAACAACTCTACAGATTAACTATATTTTACTGTACGTTTTGGTGAATCCAAACACTTGTATACTGCAGGCATGTGGGCACTTTGGATAAGTATATAAATCATTCAACCATAATGTTTTAACAATTTGCCTTGAAATGCATAATTCATTAGAACAACTCTTGTATAAATGACAGACAGCAGAACAGACAGAAAACAGCAAACAAGTTACAAATAAAACACTTCAGTATAAAACAGGTATAGGGAAATAAAATGTACTGCAAAACAATTAATGCGTGACTTACAAAAACAAACAAATGAGAATGGCATGAACCAGCAATGTTAATGTGTTTATATATTGTAATGTAACTGGTATGTAAATTGTACTGTGTGTGGCATTTAATGTCCTAATAAAAGCTAATTATATATTTAAAGTGTACAAACTAATGATAGATTATATCAGACAAACCGTGTATTTTGCCTAATTTCCCACAGTCAAAATTTCTTCAAAACAGTATATTCTTATAATTTTATATATAAATAGTTATAACAATTAAAAAGGAGGGCAGCCAGTCAAATCCCTTTGGCCAATGTAAGTTTAAGGTAGCATGCAACGGTACAGTAGTAGTATAAACATAGAACTACAAGCATGCAGGATTAACAGATAAACATACTGTAGAAGGACAACGGCCACAGACAAACTATTACTGCCAACTGAACCCATGAAAGCGTCCACCACCACAGTGACGAACCACACTTTTGTAAGCATTTTTCTACAATTACCGATATGGTTCGGTTCTAGTTACTCTCTTCTCCTTCTCCCTCTTTGACAATGGCACACGTTTCCATAACATGCTCCAGTCCCATGCTCCTCTCGCATACCCATCTTCATCACCACCCCACTGTGGTTGAATATCGTAAGTGTGACCACTTATGGAGTCAATGAGTGGTACTGTGCATATAGTTCTGCGGTCGTTAGGTGGATGGTGTGAGGGAATCCATGCATCAAATGCATACAAATGGGGAGACAGGAACAAAAACAGAGGGACATGTACTTATAAAACAATCATGAAAAACTTTTTTTTACCGATAAGGTTCACTTTTATGATTTCTTTTAGCCTTTTCCTTGCTGCTTAAGGGCACACGTTTCCACAACAAACTCCAGTCCCAGGCTCCTCTGGCAAAACCATCTTCATCCCCACCTTGCTGGGGTTCAATGGTATAATCATTTCCATCTATGTAATCTATTAAAGGAACTGTACATATGGTTCTGGAACATTAACAAGAAACAACAGCAAAACAGGTTACATCATTTTAGGCGATTGTTATGCGATTTAAAGTTTTAAATGCATTTTGCTATTTTGACAACCAGAATGGCCATGAGTACAATGTAATCCTAGAGTAATTTTCTATTCTGTTTTAAAAACTACAAATACAACAATTGACAAAAACAATACATGTCAAAGCTATCGTTGACTCTTATTGGCTATGTTTACAATTACTTTTTGCTAGGCAAATGGGAATGCTTTTTTCATAAATTTGGGCTGTTACCACTTGCCACTGTGAGTGTCTTGAGGGACACTAATTGGTTTATTAAATCTTTCCAGAACTGCCGTCTTATTGACTTTTTTGTATTCTGAGTTCAACCAGTGCACCTTATTGCTACAAAATGGCATGTAAACAAAGTTGGAAATGATCCGAGCTCTACAATAAACCTGAATCAGACACAAGTTCCAGAGCAATTTGGTGTTCTGGCGAGTTGCTTCACCATTCTGTTAAATAATGAGCATGTTTTGTATATTGCTCATGCATTTTGTAACATGTGTAGGGATGCTGGTTTAATTTAGTTTGACAGTTAGTTTATTAACCCAAGTAACGGCCACCATTTTTGCCTCTATCATTGTGATAGCCCGAAACACACCCAGCAGCTAATTTCATAGTGCATAGTGATTTAAGCTTTTTGATCATGTTGTTTTGCTTTTGTTTTATTAACATACACTTGCCTATTGTTTGCTTTTACTTATTCAGTTCATCATATGCTGATGCACGTACATCATGACTAGTAATACATACATATTTATTTATTTATTGATTCATACGGTGTCCGGTGGCTACCACCTTATTAGAGAACACTTTGGTGATAAGAACATTTTGCTTGCTTCCCGAGAGGTGTTCTCTTAGCTGGAGACTACTCTATGTCATAAAAATGGTGGGAAAATTCCCCTTATACTTTCCAATGCATATTTTGATGTATTTATAATTCAAATGCATGTGTACTCTCCAAGAACATTACCAGATCAGTTAACATGTGTTTTCTTCTGTTAAAAAAAAAACGGGATACAGGTACTGACACAAATTGTACAGATATATTTAGCTCAAAGAACCAGCTGCCATATACATAAAAGAAAAAGAAAACGTAGGTACACAAAAATGTTAATTGATAATAAAAAAAAGAGAATATCTAAGAGAATATTTTGTCCATAGCAACCTAGTTGTGACCAATTTAAAGTCTCATTTCCATGCAACAGGTTGCGCTGTGCTACTTGTAAATACATCCACAACACAGTAACCAAAGGGGCAAAATCTTCATTCACTATTTAGTAGACTTTTACTCGCACCAGTAAAGGAGTGGTATACTGCACTGGTTGTGTGAAGTGTAACAAACTGTACATCGGAGAAAGAAAACGGCGATTAGCTGATCGCATCATGGAACATCTACAAAGTGTAAGAATGAACACCTCTACATCTCCTGTTGCCAGGGATTTTAACACAAATGACCACACTGCAGAAGACATTGCAATTTGTAGTATAAATCACAGCTACGGGACCAATGTAGCCAGGAAGCAAAAAGAATGTGAAATAATTTTCAAATTAGGCACTTTGGAACCTCTTGGAATGAACATTCTAGGTCATCTTATCAACTTGTTTATAACAGCTTGTTTGTGCACTGCTTTTTCCATCCAGCTGACTTAGTCTGACTGTAGTCCAAAATGTCCTGATCGAATTGATTATTCACATTTATGTAACTAAACTACCTTTTTCTTTTTGATTTTGCGCACAGCAGTTTTCCTTTTTAAAATTAGAGATAGATAGATAGAAAGATAGATAGATAGATAAATAGATAGACTACAGAATTATCAGTATGGCCCCCTCTAAATTAAGATGCAATAATGGTTACTAGCACAATACATTTAAAGTTGTTATAAACCCATTTTATCTTATTAAAAATCAGCAGTTGCCACAAGTACAGAAAATGTGGCACGTAATAAGCCTGAATAAATAAAATATCTTAAATTCTTGTAATTTATCAAATTTATACTTGAGCAGCAAGAGAACCACCAGTCTGAAAGGGCGTTCACACCGGACGCAGCTCTCATGGCAGGGGAAAGTCATTGGACGGTCTGCAACGTCATGGCCAGTGGGAAGGGAAAACTCTATTCAGAAGTCACAAACTTTAGTAAAAAAAAAAATATGAGACAGTGAGACAGTGTTTTTTTTTTATTTTATAAAAACAATATTTGTGTTTATGTTAGAAAACCAGGTCATGCTTTGCCAGTGTACAACTTATTATCAAATGAAACTGACGAAAGTTAAAAGCATATTGTTTAAAATCACTACTTAACTTTCCAATGTACGCAGTGCTTACACAGATTATGTTTTATGCCTCATGCAGACAGTTCAGTGCCACTTACTGTTTCATTGGGTCAGACGATAATTCTGATTATCAATCATTTTTCAACACGGTAGAATTATCACTGCAAAACAATTACCGTGATTATTACGGTAATCAGTATTATCGATTATCGTTCCAACCCTAGTACATCACTTATTGATATTTTGACAGTTAAAATGTTTGATGTAGCGCTGGTTAAAATGAGTTGATGAATATTAAGTGCACATGTACGCTTGAAATTACCACTCTGTTTTAGCCAGATACTTGCTTTCCTTATCATTGCTGCACCTATATAAAAGCAAGGTACACTAAAATGTTATGACAGTAGCTTGAAAGTCCATTGTAAACATAGTCTTGAAGCATAAATAAAACAAACCAAATATTAAAGCACCAAGAAAAACAAACACTATATAATGTAATAAAATCATATACGTTATTACATCAAATATGATTGATTGAGACATGTAAAGTTCTATTACCTGTCCTTAGTGATAGGAGCCACTAGTGGTGCATACCAGTTAGATCCCACTTCACAATGAGCATCCAGATAGATCAGCACCTAGGGAGTTTTTCAGAACAAGAGCAGAAGATAAGCAGTTTTAAGGGAACCATTGTGTTAAACACAAAATATTTAGTCAAGTTATTTTTCTACTGTTTCTTTAGGATTAGACAAGTACATATGTATACCTCAGTAGTTATTTATGAAAAACTTTTTATAGCACAAATGACTTCTGTTCAGACACTCTTGTTTAGAGAACAGTGCAGTAAATTAGGTTAAATTAGTTACAACTTCAAAACATCAAAATCTTGCAGAAGTACTACGGACAAACTTAATAAAACCCAAATGCTTTGGGGTTTATAAAACACAAATGTCATTGATTCATTATTCATGTACACTGTAATTTATCAATTGTGAAATTAAACCAAAAATACTCCCCCATGAGTTTGTAGGAATTTGGGTGAAACTAGTTAACGCTCAAGCTGAAAAGGTATCTATTCTTTGGCATTTTTTAAAGTCCAGTAATACTGCCAAGGACAACAAAATAAAATGAATACCAGTTTTATATTTACCTGGCCAAGCACAGCATTTTTTGCCCCAATGCTCCTTGCTTGAATTAAGCCCTCTCTCCTCTCGTTTCGAAACAATTTTACCAAGCCATTCCACTGCTTTATGTATTCCTCCAATTTTTCTTTCAAGTGAACTGGAGAAAATTTGAAAACAATAAATCTTTACCTTTCACATAGTTTAGAAAAAGACAAAACGAACAACCGGAAAGACAGTTAAAAGTATGACAGTTATCAGTATGAATCTGATAAAGCAAGGTCCTGCCATTTGGAGTGACCTTGGTACATGAGAATACTGATCAAATGACTTTAATAATCTTCTGTACTCAGTGATAGATATTTTACTGTATAAATATTAGAGAGGGTTCCACCCACTCAAAATCTAAAAGGCATTCACACAAGCCTGAAAGACCTGCTTCAAAAAGGAGAGAAACCTGTTTTCCTAGGACAGTTCAAATAGCTTTTACAGTCTTACCATTAACATTTCAGGATTCTGCAACTGTTTGGAGTAGGAGCAGAGCAGTGGTTTAAAGCTAGCTGGTCTAAAAAAACAACCAATGCACACCTTTAAGTTACTTGGCATTGGGATCAGATACTGCAATTGTAGCTGCTTGTCTTTATTAACAACAGTGTTTAGTCAGTGATTATAAATGAGTGGATTAACCGGGTCACTGCTATTTTATGGGTCTGCAAACATTACTCTACTATAAAGCAATGTTATCTACACGTGTGCTGTAGTTAATCCTGTATTCCACTTAAGAATTATACAGTTCAGAAGCATTACACAGATCCAGTAGTCATAACATTATTTGAATGGTTTAAACTGTTGAAAATAACATTTGACCTATTACTGTGTTGATTTCAATGATGCAGCTATATTACACCACATAATTTACAGTACTTATTTTTTAATATTTTACCTTTATTACTGAAGTCATCAATCAGTACAATTTCCGCTAGGTATCTTCTAGGTGTCCGTTTAATAACGCTATGCACAGTTCTCATTAAGGTGGACCATCCTTCATTATGGAAGACAATAACAATACTGCTAGTAAGCAAGTTCTCATCATAATGCCAGAACTTGCACCTAGAGGAGAGAAATCAGTGGTGATACAACTGCAGAGAAAAGCTTAAAAATGTATTTTCTACAAATTGACTGGGTTGTTTAATTCCTTTTTGTTATTTTTGAATAGTCAGTCACCTAATTTCATGAATAGGTGGGGCTACAGTATCCGAGTAGGCTCTGCATATTGAATCTTGCTTCTTACTAGCAACGAGTAGCACTAATACGAAGTGTATATTGTAAATTACCTCTTACTTAGCTTTGTTAAATTATATTTATAACAAAACTTTTTTTTTCAACTTATTCTTTAAAGTGAAAACCAATGATCATTCAAATGAAATTCCAACGTGACTTTGCTACTGTACATACACATAATACAAAGAGGAACTGCATATGGGGGTGGGGGGTAGTTTGAAAACGGCAGGTGCATACTGCTACAAAGCTCGTACCGAGAACCTCTGATAACAAGCTCAGCTGCTGTTCTGAGAAAGACAGTTCTTGTGGCTTTACTACAAGTGTTTGTTTGCACTGTCAGTTTAAAGAATGAAGACATATTAACTAAAACAGAGGTCAGAGAACCATTGGCAAACTCAGATCACAACATGGTCTCATTTAAGGTGTTTAAAACCCAAAAAGTAAAAACTAAAGCTAAGGTTTACAATTTTAAAAAGGCAAACTATGAAGGAATGAAACAGAGACTAACAGAAGTAGATTGGAGTAAAACATTCACAGAAAGAGGATGTCTATATATAAAAAAAAAAAAAAAAAAATTAAAACTAGGAGGCACAAACAAATACATCCCAAAAGTCGACAAATCAAAATCTGAAACAAAAGTGGCCATAATGGTTTAACACATCAACTAAAAAAAATATTCGTCGAAAAAAGGCACTTTACAGAGCGTTTAAAAAGGGACCAAGAACAAAGTACACAGAAGAGTACTTGAAACTGCAAGTCAAAAAGGAAGTAAGAAAAGCCAAGACAGAGATATAAATGAACACTGCCATGGGGGCTAAAACCAAATTTCAAAAAGTTTTTCCTATATTATAACAGCAAAATAACACCCAGGGAGGAAATAAAATGTCTAAGAGATACAAATGGCAACACCACAGATGAATTAAAAAAATAGCAAATGTTATTAAATGATTATTTCACAAGTTTTTACAAAAGGACAATACGAACAACATGCCCCACATGTCGACCTCTTCCTATCCAGTTTTAAATAACTTCAGCATAACAGGCAGAAGTGTTAAAGGGACTATGAGCTCGTAAAATAAACAAATCCCCTGGGCTGGATGAGATCCTCCTAGTAGAACTCAAATAAATGAAAGAAGTTGTTTACAAACCGCTAACTAAGATCATGCAGCAGTCTCTTGAGACAGGGGTTTTACAGACAGACTGGAGTAATACCGATCCACAAAAAGGGAGACAAAACGGAACCAGGTAACTACAGACCAATAAGCCTGAATTCTATTATATGTGAACATATAGAAAGTATAATAAGATCCAAAATGTAAAATTACCTATAATGGCTCTCAAAAGTATTCACCCCCTTGGACTTTTCCACATTTTACTGTGTTACAACATGGAATCAAAATTGATTTAATTAGGAGTTTTTGCCACTGATCAACACAAAAAAGTCCATAATGTCAAAGTGAAAAATAAAATCTACAAATTGTTCTAAATTACAAATATAAAACAGAAAATAATTGAGTGCATAAGTATTCACCCCCTTTGCTATGACACACCTAAATAAACTCTGGTGCAACCAATTGTCTTTAGAAGTCACCTAACTAGTTGAATGGAGTCCACCTGTGTGCAATTAAGGTGTTTCACATGATTTCAGGTTAAATACACATATCTCTGGGAGGTCCCAAAGTTGGTTAGTACATTTCCTAACTAAAACTACATCATGAAGACAAAGGAACATTCAAAGCAAATCCGGAATAAGGTTCTTCAAAAGCACCAATCAGGGGTAGGATATAAGAACATTTCCAAGGCATTGACTATCCCCCGGAGCACAGTAAAGTCCATTATTTAGAAATAGAGAGAATATGGCACAACTGTGAATATGTCTAGAACAGGCCGTCCCCAAAAACGGAGTATCCGGGCGAGAAGGGCACTAGTCAGGGAGGTCAACAAGAGGACTATGGCAATTCTAAAGGAGTTACAGTCTTCCACGGCTGAGCTGGGAGACACTGTGCATAGGGCAACAATAGCCTGGGTGTTTCACAAAACTGGCCTTTATGGGAGAGTGGCAAAAAGAAAGCCATTGTAGAAAAAAACTCACATGAAATCTCGGCTAGTTTGCCAGAAGGCATGTGGGAGACTGAGACCAAGTGGAAGAAGATTCTATGGTCTGATGAGACCAAAACAGAGCTTTTTGGCCTGAATGCTAAGCACTATGTTTGGCGCAAGCCTAACACTGCGCATCACCCGGAGAACACCATCCCTACCGTGAAGCATGGTGGTGGCAGCATCATGCTATGGGGATGCTTCTCTGCGTCAGGGCCTGGAAAGCTTGTGAAGATAGAGGGCAAAATGGATGCAGCAAAGTACAGAGAAATCCTGGAGGAAAATCTGATGATGTCTGCAAGAGACCTGGGACTTGGGAGAAGATTCATCTTCCAGCAGGACAGTGACCCCAAACATATAGCAAAGCCACATTGGAGTGGCTTGAAAACAAAAAGGTCAATGTCCTGGAGTGCCCAGTCAAAGCCCGGAACTCAATCCAATTGAGAATATGTGGAAAGAGTTGAAAATTGTTGTTCACCAAAGGTCCCCATCCAACTTGACGGAGCTTAAGCAATTTTGCAAAAAAGAATGTGCAAAGCTGGTAGAGACCTATCCAAATAGACTCATGGCTGTAATTGCTGCCAAAGGTGCCTCTACCAAATATTGGCTCAAGGGGGTGAATACTTATGCAATCAATTATTTTCTGTTTTGTATTTAATTCAATTTAGAACAATTTGTAGCTTTTATTTTTCACTTTGACATTATGGACTTTTTTGTGTTGATCAGTGGCAAAAACTCCTAATTAAATCAATTTTGATTCCATGTTGTAAGAATAAAATGTGGAAAAAGTCCAAGGGGGTGGTGAATACTTTTGAAAGCCACTGTACATGGTAACAGTATCCAGCATGGTTTTAAGAATGGGAGATTGTGTCTAACTAACCTGCTTGATTTATTTTGAGGATGCAACATCGACAACGGATAATTGCAAAGCGCATGACATGATTTACTTAGATTTCCAGAAAGCTTCCGACAAAGTCCTGCATAAAAGATGATTTCTCAAACTGAACGCAGGAGGGATTCATGAAAATGCATGTACATGAATTAGGGAGTGGTTAACATGTAGAAAACAGAAAGTACCGATTAGAGGAGAAACCTCAGAATGGAGTGAGGTAACCAGTGGAGTACCACAGGGATCAGTGTTAGGTCCTCTGCTCTTCCTAATTTACATTAATGACTTAGATTCTGGTACAGTAAGCAAACTTGTTAAATTTGCAGACAACACAAAAATAGGAGGAGTGGCAAACACCTGATCTAGACAGCATTCAGACCTGGCAGACACATGGCAAATTACATTTAATATAGAAAAGTGTAAGGTACTGCATGCAGGCAATAAAAATGTCTATTATAAAATACCATATGGGAGAGACTGAAATTGAAGGAATCTATGAAAAATATCTACAAATTTATGTTGACTCAGAAATGACTTCATCTAGACAATGTTGGAAAGCTATAAATAAGGCCAACATATACAGCTCTGGAAAAAACTAAGAGACCACTGCAAAATTATCGTGTTTCTCTGGTTTTACTATTTATAGGTATGTGTTTGGGTAAAATGAACATTTTTGTTTTATTCTATAAACTACCGACAACATTTCTCCCAAATTTCAAATAAAAATATTCTCATTTAGAGCATTTGCAGAAAATGACAACTGGTCAAAATAACAAAAAAGATACAGTGTTGTCAGACCTCGAATAGTGCAAAGAAGCACCCCCAGATCATCACCGATCCTCCACCACATTTCACAGTGGGTGCGAGACACTGTGGCTTGTAGGCCTCTCCAGGTCTCCGTCTAACCATTAGACAACCAGGTGTTGGGCAAAGCTGAAAATTGGACTCACCTGGGGGTGCTTCAGCAAGGCTGGAATCGGGCAGATTTGTCTTTGTGAAGGACGCATGAATCAAGCCAAGTACAAGGTTGTCCTGGAAAAAAACTTGCTTCCTTCTGCTCTGACAATGTTCCCCAACTATGAGGACTGGTTTTTCCAGCAGGACAATGCTCCATGCCACACAGCCAGGTCAATCAAGGTGTGGATGGAGGACCACCAGATCAAGACCCTGTCATGGCCAGTGCAATCTCCAGACCTGAACCCCATTGAAAACCTCTGGAATGTGATCAAGAGGAAGATGGATGGTCACAAGCCATCAAACAAAGCAGAGCTGCTTGAATTTTTGCGCCAGGAGTGGCATAAAGTCACCTAACATCAATGTGAAAGACTGGTGGAGAGCATGCCAAGACGCATGAAAGCTGTGCTTGAAAATCAGGGTTATTCCACCAAATATTGATTTCTGAACTCTTCCTAAGTTAAAACATTAGTATTGTGTTGTTTAAAAATGAATATGAACTTATTTTCTTTGCACTATTCGAGGTCTGACAACACTGCATCTTTTTTGTTATTTTGACCAGTTGTCATTTTCTGCAAATAAATGCTCTAAATGACAATATTTTTATTTGAAATTTGGGAGAAATGTTGTCAGTAGTTTATAGAATAAAACAAAAATGTTCATTTTACCCAAACACATACCTATAAATAGTAAAACCAGAGAAACTGATAATTTTGCAGTGGTCTCTTAATTTTTTCCAGAGCTGTGTGTGTATATATATATATATATATATATATATATATATATATATATATATATATATATATATATATATAGTGAAAAGTGTTGAATTTAAATCAAAGGGAAGTAATGTTAAAACTTTACAATGCGTTAGCAAGACCTCATCTAGACTATTGTGTTTAGCTCTGGTCACCTCGCTACAAAAAGGATATTGCTGCTCTAGAAATAGTGCAAAGAAGAGTGACCAGAATTATTCCAGGTTTAAAAGGCATGTCATATGCAGGCAGGCTAAAATAATTTAATTCAGTTTTGAACAAAGAAGACTAAGCAGCGATCTGATTCAAGCATTCCAATTTTTAGAAGACAGAATGTCGACCCAGGAGACTTTTCTGACCTGAAAAAACAAGGACCAGGGGTCACAAATGGAGATTAGATAAATGAGCATTCAGAACAGAAAATAGGAGGCCCTTTTTTACACAGAGAATTGTGGGGGTCTGGAACCAGCTCCCCAGTAATGTTGTTGAAGCCAACACCCTGGGATCCTTCAAGAACCTGCTTGATGGTATTCTGGGATTAATAAACTACTAACAACCAAATGAGCAAGATGGGCCGAATGGCCTCCTCTCATTGTAAACTTGATGTTCTTACTATCTATTGCAAACCAAGGATGTTCCAGTAGGTACAATACATACACCATGAAAATGTACTTGATTAAAAAAATTAAGACTGGTGGTAAGAAGTCATCGTCATCCTTGGCACATGTCAATTTTCAAAGTTTGCTGTTCGTAAAACACATAGCATGTGAATGATCTTATTTCTCAAAAATTCAGAACACCAACAGTAGTGTTCTACTTGGTATTTGAGTACCAATAAATCTAAATAGATTGACTTTATTCCCTCCTACAGCCTGCATAGTTTTAAAAGACAGAAACAAAAGAACATTTGTTTAACATTATGCAGCTACAATACTGCTCCACAAAGCAGCTTTCTGTATGTTTCTAAACAATCCTGTGAATGTTACTACCTGAAGATGTTATAATTGTGTATGCAAGCTTTCCGAGGCCTTTCATTGGGACTCATATTACATTATGATGGTATAACGTAAAACCAAGGTCCTTCTGTAAGTGACTGCAACAGCAGTTGTTGATGCATAGTTCACCCCCTAGTCTCTGTAAGTCACTGTGGATAAAAATATCACCTAAATGACTAAATAATTAAGCCAACGCTTTCTTCTCTATCAAAAAAAAAAAAAGATTTTCATTCTAGTCCACTTCTGAAGAGGTTAATTATATATCAATTTTGGACTGCCACACTCACTGCCGTAAGACAGGAAAAGCTGAACAGTAACTATGTTACCTGACAATAAACCATCTTCTGTATGGCTTGGTGATCCCCTGGCCACACCCCTCTCCTACACAGAGTAATTGATCTTGCATGACAGAAAACATTTACCATCATCCCAGAGTCCAATAAGCTTTGCCTTTCTGCAATCCAGAAAAATTTGAGTTATGGAGTTTTTTTAAACACTCAAATAGATTTTTGTACTCAGCGTTTGAGGCAGACAGCGATAAAAAAAATCTTGAAGGCTACAACTGGGTCAGGCAGTTCGACGGCCTGGTATGCAAACAGAATGAATTATCCAAAGCCTGTTGCAACATGAACAGATTGAATGGAGGAGGCAGAGCTGTGAGTTGCTCAGTTGGGCGTACTAGTGCTAGTCACAAAGAAAAACAAAACAAAAACACAACGCTAACGTTTGACAGGAAAATCCAAACAAACCTCCATATTTCACACATTTGTCTTGGGTTTTAGTGGAAAGTCTTACAACTGACCATAGACCACAAAGCCTTGCCCTGAGGTGTTAGCAGAAGGGTGTTAACTTAGTGTGGCAAATCATAGTTAACCAACTAGATCTATTAATAGTTAGCAGACATTTTTTCTATGGTGTTTTGAATGTTAAGTAAAAAATAAAAAATAAATCACACACACACATTATATATATACTAAACTGTGATGGGATCTTGACTCAAATTCTGCGCTGTTCATTTCTGCTTTTAAACTGATAATGGACAGGGTTTGTAAATCTTTCACGATAAAAATCAACCCAAACATTTGGAGCAGGACTATATTTGTAAGTGAAGAAGGACAATAACATGTTTTCAAACATCATAGGAACAGCTTGTTCACAATTACAAACTTTCAGTGGCTGAATTAAGTTTAAATTGAATTAAAAACAATATCTGCTACAAATTCAGTGGTGTGTATTAATTCATGTCAATAGATTAAATGAAATGCAACAAAACAAACACAAATTTAAAAAATGTGTACAACACTTTGCGACTGCACTGTAATTAAACAGGAACGAGACAAAGCTATTGTACAAGCTCACTCGTACTAGTATGGTTTGCTTTCTGTAAAGAGAGCAAAATGAAAAATATAACGGACAGAGATCCGTTTGCCATGTGACTTTCTTACACTGTGATCAGGCAGTCATTACGAAAGAGTTAACAGACAACTGAAATTGAATATGTAAAGGGCAGTGAGGTGCCAGCTGCATGCAATGCAAACCCTCACCTATCCCTGATCTTATCTGCACTCATGGCTTGGCAGTGTTCTCACATTCAAAGAGAGGATTAATCAGGTTGTATTGTGTGCAACAGCAGCTCTGGGAGTGCAGATCAATGGCGGTAGCTCTAGGGAAAATGAATTATCACCCCCCAACACCGCACACAGTGGGGCTGAGGAAAACCTGAGGAGAGGTAGGAATACATTAGCATCAAAAGTCCAGCAATACAGTACACTGCAGTCACAGTGCAATATGAGGTATACCTATCAAGCCCTACACCTTATACATATACCCCCCCCCACATATCTCTAAACCCCATCACAAGCACTAAACCATAAACACTGCACATGGGAATGATTCTACAGTGTGAAGGTACAGTAGGATAAGGGACTTGCAAGAAAGCTAAACTGTAAATACTGTCACATGTAGACACATGATGCAGTAGCATGCTGGTCCAAGGAAAGTGGAGGAAGTTGTGAGTGACTACTTTTACTGTAAGATTGAAATTGCACTCACTTTGTGACTCACAGTGCCATCTACTGGCAACATTTTGTGCTGTCTATAACAAATATTGTACAATTTCAATTTTTTCATCTGTATTCAATCAACATATAAGTACTAAGTTTTATCTATTTTAATTTAATATTGGTGGACTTTGTTTCATCTGGCATATATCAAGTTGAATACGCAGTTGTATTTTTGAAGGCTGTTATGTAATTTATGTTCTTACAATGTCAAATATTTCTAACAAATGGGTTTTACATACAAGAACCCACATTTATTTCAAGTTATGTATTTTGTTTTCTTACTTTTAAAATGCCTGATTTTGACAAATAAAACCTCCCCACCAGGAGGAACAAGAAGGGGCGGGGATTTAACTGGCCTATCAGTGACTTGTTTTATTAACAAGCAAGCGCTAAAACAGAAACTGCCGAATCACTCACTTATTCGATTGCGCACACACTCGCTTGTTAGTGAGCCAATAGGTGTGTTTACACTTGCTTTTCATAATACTTCCGATTGTTCTGGAATCCTATCTGTTTCGGAACAGTGCGTTTACACATCTAGGAAACAGCTGGGGGTGCTTCTCTCAGGAAAAGCATGAACAATTAAACATCAAGTGCAACGCCTAATTGATAGCTCTCATCAGTCGACAATTCATGCCTTTTTTAGATAACACAGTCTATAACAGATAACCCCCAGTCTATACATCAAAAAAAATTACAAACAAATGCATTAGGTTGAAAATATTTATATGGAAGATGAAAATCTTTTCTTGTTTGTGTTTATGAGTTATGGGAAGGCAGCACTGTGTTGAAGTTAAAGCTTGGAGTGTGGTGCCTGTTGTGTATTTTCTCCAATCTTGCCGGAATATTTCTTCAGCAAAGTATACTGGAATCCGTCCTCCATTCCTCTCAGTCCGGAATGCAAACTCAACTTTTGTGAGACTAAGAGGACGGATTCCGGAACGCGTTCGCTAGCGTTTACACTACTAAAATATTCCGGAACGTGTCAATTGTCCGCTTGTTCCAGAGTATTTGTGCTAGTATAAACACACCTAATGTTTCCAGCTGCCTGTCACAGACCTTTTGCTGCCAGTTAAACTGACGGATGGCTTCAGTCTCTGCCCATCAACTAGCTGCAAGGGGCATTTACCAGTTAACGGAAACGCTGTGTATGAAGACAACATTTTGATGGAGTGGCCATATGGATTAGTAATGATTACAAAAAAAAAAAAAACACCTTGTTGATAACGAAGTAACCATGACTGTTAATTACTGGATCTCATTTTAGCATCCATATTGCATTCATCCAAATCCAACAACAGAATAAACAGGAAAAATCTGAGTTCCAAATTACGCTGCTTTATTTAGCCAGTAATAGTATTCACCTAAATGCACATCATTCTGTTCTGGACTCTAATTCTACTGCTTGTTTTCACTGTTCAGAAAAAAAAAAAAAAAACGTAATCTGTCTCCAGCCTTTTCGCTCCGTATAAAAGTAGTGCACTGCACCAATATTCCTAACTCAGTTGGCATGACTAAAAATAAATAAATAAATAAATAAATAAATAAATAAAATGAATAAACATTAAACCACAGCTTTTGCACTTTTCATTTTCAACAATATAAAACATGTGCAGCAGTTTTTGCCAGGGATATAACAATATTCCTATTATTTCCATATTACAAGTTTTTAGAGAGGTTAGCAGCATAGTAAAAAAAAGTTAATGTAAAACAAAGAGGCTATATGTGAATAGGAAATTCTCTTAACACTACCTCTGGAAATAATGTGTACAGTCTGTTCTTGATGCCATCATTAACCAAAACAGGAATTGACGAATTTCAGCCACCTTCTAAGAAAAGAAAGCCTCTGTATCATAAATACAAATCATGGATATTTAACATTGGTATTTACATGCACTGGATATGACCCAAAGCCCCAGTGGACTTTTAAACAAAAGAAACAGGAACTTTGCCATCAGCAACTTTCAATGCGCGAAATGACAACAGTGCTTGATCAACTGGCAGCAAAGATTCAATCCCAGAGATCTCATTAAGTTAGGCTATACACACACACACAAAAATGTGTTTAAAAATGCTGTTGTGTAAAAATGCGTGGCAAGTGGTCCGTGGGAAAAATCCAAACACCAAGGTGGTGCCTACATTAAAAAAGGCTGGGAACCACTGCTATAGGGTGATTAAAAAGTTTTGGCCACAGCTGTAGAGACGTAAACAGGTCATCATTTTTAATCAAGGATAATTTGATTTATAAATCAGAATAAATACTATTATAACAACTGATAGAGTTTGCAAAAAGCCTTTGAATTGTGTCATTTCATCTACTAGGGGGTATAAATCCAAATGCAGGAGCTATAGCGCATTTCGGCACTCAGTATTTGTACAACGTATCTAGTCTCAGTGGCTTTTTTGCACTTCTTGGAATACCCCCATCATGAATGCTGTCTTATAAATATCAGAGTTATACAGCCAAAATAGTTTAGTACCCAATTCCAACCCCTCAGTTTCCTTCTTGTCTTGCAAGTCGGGCATGCAAGGGTCTCATCACAACAGATGAAACAAGTGAGAACAAGTACTATGAAGACATGTCATCTCAATTGGGGTACCCAGAGTAAATAAATACAACTCAGAAGGACTTTGGTGGAGACTCAGTAAAAAATACAGCTCCCTTCTTATAGTTCCCATTTAAATGTAAGTTTTCAATCAAACATTCTAATGTGGCTGTGTATATTAGGTGTTTTGATGAAGAGTCTAAAATAGTTCCTAACACTTTTGCTACTGCAATGGTTTGTTAGGACAGTGTCCTTATATGACTGGAAGTTCACAAAGCCGTAAAACAGGGAAATAACACAGGTCAGAAACAGCACAGTACTTTTTCATTGAATCTACCTCTGTGAATGAATATCAGATCTCTGATGCCCTAAAACTGCGATGAAGTAGACTACTTACTCTTCATGGCGCAGGTCACTTATAGTGCGTTCCAGGGAGATCATATCGCTTGCCACCATGTTGAAGCCAAACTCTTTGACACTAGCTTGGATGGCATCTTTGTAATCTGGCCCAAGCACGAATGGCTTTGCTCCCTCACCTGGACCACCAGACACTCCTTGGGGCTCAGGTTCTTTCAGTTCAAAGTTTCCCAACACTCCAGGTCTCAATATAGGATCTGGGTAGACATGTTTCTGTGGCTTAAAGTTGACATACTGTTTCTGCATTATATTCTGTTGATCATCTGCACCAGCTTGCGGGGGATCAGGTGGTCCTTTTTTACCATCACTCTTTTGTCGGATGGACTCTAGGTCAACTTCAACCCCTTCTACATGAGGCCAGGGGACCACAGGATTAAATTTTTCCAAGTCGTTCACATTGGGCAGAGGATTGCTGGCAAGTCTTTCTTCCTGCAGTAAAAAGATTGCCAGAAAAAGAAATTAAAACACAAGAACACTACTTGACAAATGTCTTTCAACACCACAGCTCTTTCAAGAAAAAAATGACACTGTTGACTATTAGTTACAGAACATGCCTGAAAGCAAAATAAAATACATTTTTAATTGAAACTAACAAATATATTTGAAATCATTTGCTACGGATTTAGTTGACTAGAAAAATGGTACCTAACAAGAATACCTTATTTCCTGACAAAAACCGTTTAACTTCTCATAATACAGAATCTTGAGGTTTTTAGGTTTGTTTCTTGTGCCTGTTCAGGTTTTGTTATGCATAGTTAACATAATTCAAAGCACATACAGTACAGTATGGTTATCCACCCAGACTATACAGCAGTAGCCTAGCACAGTGACATTCAAGCTTCTGTGTAATTTGTGGTATGTCTATGCTCATAGCACAAGCCTGACAGACAAATCTGTGATTTAAACAAACACTAAATGCAAAAGTAGATACTGTAACACATGCTTGTTTGCATACTGTAGCTACACTTGCTTTTTATGTCCCTAGTTTAGCACCTCACTGGTCTCAACTGTTTTAAAAAAAATGCCACAGAGCCCCTATACAAAAAGTATGCAAGTAAAATGCATCCCCCACCATAGATGTATATACAAACCTGGAGCTATCATAATGAAAGAATACTGACAGTTCATCATGACCTATATTCATTTTACAGTAATTAAACATGGTACAGAGGTACATCAAGAAAGACAGGCATGCATTTCTTAATATCCCCAACATCTTCTACTCTTCATACCTTGTGCTAAAGAATGCCCTAACATTCTTCAGCAGTTCTTCTGCAGTTATATATATGAAAAGTACAAAGACATTAAATGACAAAGTAGCTAAACTGTAACAATTACGGCACCAACACAGACACCCCATTTTAATACTCTGAAATACTTTATTATATATGAAAAGCAAATCTGAAATAGACTGAGATGTGTCTAAAGGAACCTCAATTCATGTTATGTTGGCAGACAATGTCAAAATACTGGCCCTAAACAGCACTAAATGTAATTGTTATAAGTTATAGTTTGAAACAATTATTTTCAAAATCAGTGGGATGACAGGAGTATCTAGCTGACGTCATGCCTCTGCTTGAAAAATAAGGTTGTCTGACACATATGTAATTAGGTGGGGCAAGTTATGGAACAAAGGCGAGTCAATGTGATTCTCCCTTGTGATTTAGTTCAAAGCACTATCATAACTCCACAGTTAAAATAGAAGCAGTGTAGTCCGTCGCCTATCCGACTGTGGTGAGACCAGAGTAAAGCCGGATATCTAAAAAGTCAGAAATTGAATCATGTTTTAAATGCCATTATACACAAATTATATATTATATACACAAATACTACGTTTACGCAATTATTGTTTTGAGACTGAGCTTTTATCAGGGAGCTCCCCTAAATCCCTTGTTTAGTAAGACACATGTCATGTGGGTGCATGCATTAGTAAGATGCATGTTGTTTGGGTGCATGACTCTGACTACTTGCCTAGCTGTCAACTTGCTTACTTAATCTGGTATCCAACCCTGGTTCTCTCTCACTCACACACACGTCAGCGAATTTCAGCTTCTTTAGCCCAGTTGGCTTTGGTTTTGCAGCAGCCCCAAGGTGAATAAATGAAACCTTTTTCTACATTACACCCCATTGGAACACAGTTACCTGCTGATTACATGCCACATCTGGTAAATCACACATACCAGGAACATCAGGTACTTCATGAATTACAATAAAAACATAGTACTTACAACATACATTTACACAAAAAAAAAACCCTATTCATGCTGTCTACACATACCTTAGTGTCAGATAAATTATACACTAGCAAAATGCATAGGTTTAGAAAAATAAATAAAAATTAAATGCTAAGCCACAACTCACCTTCCTGTAGCATTTTTTATAAGAGCTTGAACATGGCAGGTTGGGGTGGGGGACAGGGGATGACACTTAAGCAAAAATTAACATACAAAGTTTAAAAGTACTGAACAGTTCATTATAATGTTTGTTTGTTTTGGCTCGACTATTAAATTGTGCACAATATGTATTTTACAATATATGGTTTTAAAATAAGTACAATATAGAAGTCTAAATATATGTTTCGATGTTTATTTGGGCTGCCACAAATGTCTACCTTCTCTGCAAATTCCATGGTCAAAAAACTGTAAAATAAGAGCAGTCGTCTACTCTCTCTTGAAATGAAAACAGGACACATTGCCAGTTTAATAATCTCTTCGAACAATTTGCTCTGTGATTAATAATGATTTTGGCTTGGTTCTTTTATCCTGCTTTTCTTCCTATGATCAGGCAGCAGTTGTATTCCTATACTAATCATTCTTATTAAATGAATTATTTAAAACATAAAAATAATGACATACGTTTATTAGTATTAATATTATGTCCTGACTGTAGTGTTAATCTTCTACTTTAAGTGCATTCCTGTACATAACTACAGCATACTGACGGTATGCACACATGTACAGTGCAGTCAGATTGGCTGGAAAACCGCATGTTTTGAAAGCATCTAGCCAAGCGGGTAAATATTGTCATTGGCGGTTTGGCTATTTTTACCATGCACTCATTAGTGCAGTCAGGAGGTCCAGATAAGCTGCGTACCTCCCGTTTTTACGCATTAAAAAAAAAAAAAAAACGAAATACGCACTAAATTTAAAATATAATACATAAAAATATGTATAGCAAATTTGCTGCACAGCTTGTTTGCCTCCCCTCCCAGAATACAATGTCTTTCATTATTAGGGAACCGTAGACAAGAAATACCAATCCAACAAACATGATCCAATCTCTGGCTAGCCCTCTTGTCTTTGCAGCCAGTCACAGTAAGAATAAGAAAAATTCAAAGCTACACAGGTTGAAGAGTAAAACACGCGCAGTCCAGTTAAAAATCCAACTGGAGCCATCGTCAGGGGCAACCGCTAAAAAAAGGTTGTATAAAATATTAATGCATTTGCTTATTTTATTTATCTGTAGGTTTCATACTGAAGTTTTAACATGTTCACTGAGTTTTCACACTGTGCTTGCTCGTGCATACCTAAACAACTTTCGCAAAGAAAGCAGGGAAGCACCTAATCAAATCTGGTACGTTATGCTGTTTTTGGTCTTTTACATCTTTAATTAAATGCATCATATTTTTCCACCATTGAGAAAACAGAATGCAGATATTTATCATATGCAATACATTGTGTCTTGTAAATTTTGTTACTTGTGCAACTTTGTGGTGGACTTCTCATTTTTTCCTGTTTGTCATGAACTGTTTTTTTTTTTTTTTTTTTTTTTAGGAGAACTTGAATGTCTGTTTCCGGTTTAAGTTTGCAAAATCTGTTTGCCAATAGAAATACAATCAGATTGCAATTGCACCTGTACCAAAATCTGAGAGCATACCACTTTCAATGTGGCAGTGTACCATGTTCTGACATTACATTGATCATGTTTTGGTACATGTACCACTTTCTAACATGACACCGGTGTAGCATGAGAAACTGCACCCCATGCGGGTCTGTACAGTCATGTGACCTAACATGTCATTGAACAACAGCGTATGATATATTCCATCCTCTATCAACGGAAAGGTGGAAACAAAACTTCTTGTGTTTAAAATCAAAATCAAAAAAAGGTGGAAACAAGCACGTTGCGCTTGTTGTGTAGCCACTGCTCTCCTAGCATATACCTTACGTACGGCGCGGTACACAGTGTACAAGGTACTCGGCCCACGATACACTGTTACCACTGCTGTATTTCTAGTGACTTCTACTCTACGATAACGCTATCCAGTGTTTAATGCAGTGTGAGCAGTGCCTTTAGTGCTAATGCCAAAGTCAGGCCCATGTCAGGATCCCATCCCTGTACGGACTGCAACGCTGTCATCCCAAAGGAGGATAAACATACCCTCTGCGTGCGTTGCTTGGGTGTTCCTCATGCCACCTCTGCCCCTGAGAGGGACGTGGCATGTAGTATCAGTGCAGCCCTTCAGCCTTAGCTTGGAGGGCGAGCTCTGCGTCCTCCACGGCTGGAACGTCAGTGGCTCTGGCTCTGGGTGCTCCAGACAATATGTCGCAGGACTCCCTGATGGACGTTGCCAATGCGCAGGCTGCCCGCAGTCGCTCCTCGGCAGGCGAGACGGGTGAAGCATTCTAGGCAGGTGTGGGACATTATGGACCTCAAGAGTCCCTTGCTGAGGAAGTGCCCGACTCAGAGAGGCTCACTGTTTCCCGGCCTTCCCAGATTTTATGGAGGAAGTACGCTCCTCCTGGGATCGACCGGCTTCGGGTCCTAGTTTATCGAAACAGACCGCACTGCTTGCCTCCTTGGAAGGCGCAGATAAGCTCGGCCTGGCGGGGTTTCCCCCGGGAGACTCCACCATTGCAGCCCTGGTTAAGGCCCCGCCAGTGGGGGGTCTGGCTAGAGATCTGGCGTGCACGAACCCTCAACGTAAGGTGACGGAGACGCACCTGAAGCGAGATTACCGCATATTTGGACGGTGTACTGCGTGAGGCCCAGCTCCCTGAGCCGGTGGCCTCCGAGTTGCGTCTCCTGTCCAATATGCTGCTGCAGGTCTCCGGACTCCAAGGGCGAGCCCTTGGCCGGAGCCTAACCAGCTTGATTGTGGCTCGTAGAAAGCTGTAGCTGACAGAAGCCAGGGTCCCTGATGTGGATAAGGCCGCGCTGCTTGATGCGCCCATATCCCCAGGACACACTTTTGGGCCAGATGTAGAGGAGATATTACAAAGAGCACAGCGGGAACGTGAAGCATCCTGTCAGGTTGCCGCGTTGCTCCCTCCCAGTGCGTCTGCATGGGGTAGTTCAAGCCGCTGGACTTGAACTGTCACTAGAACAGTCCCAGTCCCCACAGCTCCGCTGGGTGCCCCAAGCTATCACCTTCAGGGCACGTTAGCAGGTAATCGAGCCAACCGGCAGACAGAGGGAACACAGGCCGTGGTCAGTAGGGCCAGCACCCTAAAACACTCACTCCAAATTGACCAGCTCCAGCCTCAGCAGCCCGGCAGCCTCAGACCCCCTTTTCGGCACAACAGCTGCAGTACTGGCGTGCTTGCACCTCAGACTCCTGGGTGCTCACCACCGTGCAAAACGGCTATGCACTGCAGTTCCACTTGGGACCTCCTCCCTTTCAAGGCATCACAAATACTTTAGTGACAGACCCTCTACAAGCCTCAGTACCTCAGAAAGAAATGGCTGCCTTGCTGTGCAAAACAGCCATTCGTCTATTAGATCTCCCACAAAGAGGGGTACTACTCAAGGTACTTTCTGGTACCCAAGAAAGACGTCAGCTTTCGCCCCATCTTAGACTTCAGGCTCCTGAACGGGTTCTTAAAAGAAAGTAGGTTCCAAATGCTGACGAACCGTCACATTCTCAAGTCTGTCCGATCAAGCGGATGGGAATGAATGGGAACGTCAAAATACGCGTCCCGCAAGTCCACCATGGTAAACCAGTCGTCCGGACGGACAGACTGAAGTATGTGACTATGAGTCAGATTTCGAAACCCTTTCCGTTTCAGAAACCGGTTGAGGAACCGCAGGTCCAGGACGGGGCAAAAGCCACTGTCCCTCTTCGGCACCAGAAAGTATCTCGAGTAGAACCCTTCTCCGAGAGAGGTGGGATCTACGAGATGAATGGTGTGCTTGTCCAGCAAGGCTGCCACTTCGGTCTGGAGCACCAAGACCTGAAACAGATCCGTCACATACGTACTCATGATGCCACGAAAAGAAGGGGGTCCCATGCGAAACTGAAGCGCGTAACCATATTGTACGGTTGTGAGCACCTACGCATCGGAGATGCAAGCGTGCCAGTAGTGCAGCTGTTGTGCTGTGAATTGGGTCGGAGGCCGCCAGCCCTCAGGGGCCCTGATGGGGCAGCTGAGGCAGGGCTGGCAGCGGCGGTTGCCTAGGGTGGATGGCCTGAAACCGCCTTCTAGAGCGTTTGCTGCGTGGTCTGACCATGGCCACGGCCACCACGTTGTGGGAGGGTCCTGCCTCTCACCTGAGATGAGGTCTGTAGGCGATGCCTAAGGTCACCTGGCGGGGCTGTGGGAACTGGCACCGTCCTGGTGACTGTCCGCCAAAGGTATAGCCTGGCGATATAGCCACATCCAAGAGCGTAGCCTTATCAGCGTCAAGCACCCGCGCCTGTGACAGCCACAGCTGTCTACGCGTGACCACTAGGCCCACCAGACTCCGGCCCAGGGCCTGCCCCTGAAGGCCGGAGATCTGGAGTAACATGTGCGATGGGAGCGGGGCGTTATGTAAACCAGTATACGCAACAAGCATACTGGATGCATTAGCCAAGCGAGTACTCTGGGTCCCCGCCACGTAAGCCGTCCGGACGTGCATCTCAGTAACCCTGCACTGCAGGTTCAGGCACACAGGGTCCCTGGGCATACCTCCTACCAATGGAGCCTTGACCAAGGCTGCGATGGTGGAGTCTACAGGGGAAACCCGGCCATTCCTAGCTTCTCTGCCCCCTCCAGCAAGGCCAGTGGAGAACAGTGTCTCAACTGAGCCGGCGCTGTGGCTGGGTGATTCCAAGAGGCGCTCACCTCCTCCATAAAATCAGGGAAAGCTGGGAAGTGTTGAGCTCGAGGAGCCACGTCATGCTGGTGAAAGACGGAACGATGTGGCTCTGCCTGCGCTGTTCAGGGGACCTGCAGGTACCGACGGGCACCTTACTAGCGCGCCGCTGCTGTCATCGAGGAAACCTCGGAACTAGGGGCCGCTTCAGCAGGGAATGCAGGCTCCATCTCGACCTCCATATTCGGAGGGAAAGCAGACTCCCCCCACAAGGCGGCGATAAAGAGTGTGTCCTCATCCGAGCAAAGCGCACGGTCAATCCGCTCACCCTGCTCTCCCTTGGAGAGGTCAGGGGAAAGTACAGAGACTGCAATCGGCACAGGGGCTGAGGGGGGCTCCATATGGGGGCCCAGGGCCAGAGCCAGTGGGGCCTGTTGCCTCTCCAAAAGCTCTATGATCCGGCCAGTCTGAGCTTCCATGTCCATAATATCCTGCGCCTGCCAGGACTTCTTCACCTTTCTAGCCGTAGGCGACAGGGAGCACCTGCGGGTAGACACAGATGCCTGCGCACAGGGAATCCCCCCAAAGGTGCTCTGTGATGGCATTGGGAGGTGTGGCTGGGAGTGGCCCGCTGCTGGGGACAAGGAATGCCCCCGTGCAACTCTTTCCAGGCGATTGGCAAGCACTCGGGGCTGAACAGCCTTGCAGATGTCGCAAGAGCCTTGCAGGGCTGAAGAGGCATGCTCGGGGCCTAGGCACAGAGCACACATGCTGTGCCTGTCCTCCTGTGGGATATTAGTCCCACAGGCCTAACAGGCATGGAAGCCAGCTCTGCTTGTCATAGTACCGAATGCACCGAGCACCATGTGCACAGAGCGCCGTGCAGCACTGGGTCTAAAGCACACCGAGTACCGTGCGTATTAAGTATAAGGCAATAGATACTGCGCGCACCACGTGCACAAAGCACCGCACCGCACAGAGCTCTGCTTGCACCAAGCACCACATGTACCATGCAGCACCAGTATATTGTGTACCACATGCACCGAGCATCATGCAGTACCCAGTATAACGTGCACCACATGCACCAGGCTACTGCTTGCACAGAGTACCGTGCAGGGCCAAGCACCGTGTGCACAGAGTACCGTGCAGCACCGGCGCTAACCTGTAGCGAGTCAATAAGCACCATGCGCACCGTGGTACTAAAGAAGCATGGGCTGAGTCTTACGCACCGCGCTATTAAAAAACACCAGGACAGCTATGCACGGTGCCTACCCTGACCACATGGTGACACATCTGAACAGCACGTAGCATACAACAGGGGGACAGGGCCAAAGCCGCGGCAGGCGATTGACTTTCACAACACAGAAACACTAAAACAGTTTTTAAATACAAAAAGTCAAATATTACAGTACAGATGGGGGAGAGCACACGGTCTCTTTGATTGTAAGACCCACACATGTGGTGAAGGCCAACGCAGCCCGCATACATCTCAACTTAACGAGGGAGCCTCGGTGAGGAGCATACGGCTGGTCCGGCTATAAGGAGCTGTGCAGCAGCTAGTCCTCTGCGCAAGCACAGGGACGTGCAGCTACAATCAAAACAAGGCCCAACCTGCAGCCCACAGGGGTCTGGTGGGCTAACTCGACAGCGGGGACAAGGCAAACCTAGCCCGTGGAGTAACAGTGCTCTCCCAAATAAGAAAGGGTGAAAAACACATACAATTCTTAACAATAATACTTACCGTACTAAGACATACAGACAGAGAGAAGCAGCCTGAGCGAGCAGGTGCTGATAGTTAGAAACAGGATAAAAAGGCTACAAATTAAAACTACTGATTCCGGGAAAAGCAGCGAAGCTGGCTTTCAGCACAAAGTGCAGGGGAACTAGCAGTAGCTTACGCAGCACTTTTTAAGAAGAAAAAGGCCTGAATGCAACACAGAGAGGTCTTCCCTACCAATCTTGAGACGAGAAAAGAGAGTGAGGCTCCCCTGCCTGACGGTTATGTACGTTTGGTAG
Source organism: Polyodon spathula (assembly GCF_017654505.1). NCBI lineage: Eukaryota > Metazoa > Chordata > Actinopteri > Acipenseriformes > Polyodontidae > Polyodon > Polyodon spathula. Next base: position 46,809,680 of record NC_054535.1, on the reverse strand, counting down.
GCGGGGCCGAGGGGGCCTATCCGCAGCTTTGATAGAAAGAGCTCAGCGACACCTACCATAACTATGTTTTGGTGGCCATCTTCGAATCGAAAGGGAACAAGTAAAGCATTTACAAATAAATGCATCGTTCATAACATTACCTGTGTTATTGTGTATATTAAATAAATATGTAACACATTTATGCTTTTGTAATATATATTTATGGCTTAAATATAAGTACTGTTTTGTTTTTTTGTTTTTTGCTGGTGCAGTGGGACAGTTATGATGGGGGTAGACGTCTTGCGTTACACCGGTAATATTTGTGCTATCACTGACAAACACTACGGGGGACTTACTGTAAATACATTTTTATTGTGTCAATTTTTATTTCAACGCGCACTCATTTCAAAGATATACTACTAAACTCGTAACAAATATCCAGTAACATAATAAATCATAAACCGCTACACAAAAAGTCAACTAATTACTGAAAACAAATAAACAAACAAACAAGTACTCGTCTTTCCTAAATGTATCGAATATATTTAGTCCAATCATGCATTAAAAACATGAAACACCGACAACCCTCACATATTTGCAAACCAGATACTGACACAGCATGCTAAAAAAAACAAAACAAAACAAACACACACACACAATGGCGATATCTTTTATGTTAAAAAAAATTAATAAAATTCAGGCCTGCTGTGTTGGGGGCCCATCCTGCTGTGTGAATTAAGTGCAAAAACACACACTTCTGGGTTTACTCTCGCCCAGCAACGCTCACTATTTTGTTGTACATCACAGTCTCCTCATTTTCAGAAAGCTAATAGTGTACACCATGGCGTACTATCAATGTTCTATTTAAATTGCATTCCATGCACTCGATACTCCTTGGTGTAATAAATAAAGAAATACAGATATAAATAACCATTGGATCTCCATGACAACGATCCGGACTATAAATAAAAGACATTGCCTTTAATATGGAACGGGAACGATACATACAAGATATATATATATACAAATAATTTTAAAAATAAATCACCTACCACTTGAGCAAATGGTTTCTCGTCGCTGGATTTGGGTGTACGAGATGACCAGAGCACAATCAAACCTATAAAAGTGCCCACGATTAGCAAACTGCGCAAAATAAAACCTATTTTTAACCTCATAATGAAAATAACACGAAACTAAATTGATTCAATTAAATGTTAAATGTAGGAGATATAGGCTGTCTCTGTTCCTGCCAGTGTTCGCCTTGTCCTGTTTGAATCCTGTTCAAATCCTTCTCTTCTCTGGTGCTGCCCCCTGCTTTGCCTTCCTGTATGTAAAACTTTTCACTAGTCTTACACCGGCATAGCCATGCGATTTATTACAGTACATGGTCCAAAGATTGAAAAGGGTGTGAACTGACTACCCAATCCTGGAAGCTGAATATTAGTGAACGTGGAATATTTTAAAAGACGGTTTGGGGTTACACTAAACACCTGGTGCATTTACCAGTGGCAGTGGTAATTCATACAATAATTTTGATATGTGTCACCATACTAATATTTGCAAATAGCTAACGGTGTGAAAGAAATTAAATAAGGGAACCTTGTATTTTATGAATTTTCACAGGTTACAAAAATATATGTATTGTAGTAGGTCTGAATGAATACAGACTGAGCTGAGTTATAGATATATGGAGACTGATTTTGTCTCCTTTTTAAAGGTCCTGGGTTTTATTTTTAAAATGTCATCTATGTGCTGCCTCTGCTCTGAGTCTGACTTCAGAACCTGAATTTTATGGTATCACTAGGTAACATGATTTGGAATCTTAATGGAAGTGAATGCCAGTGATATGTCACTGGTATTACAGACGTGTATAAATCCCGAAATCAGAAAGGGGCCCATCAGATTTTTTTCAGTACATTGCGACACAAACTCATCAGCCACGTAGACAGGTATTCTAACAATACATGTTTTTGAGAAGCAAAACGTCTATGTGCAGATACAGCATAGTATGTGAGAATGTGTGCTTACATGTCAAAACTGTACAAGACCTTTTTTTTTTTATTCACTCAGGTGAAACATATTTATCGTTCCAAAATATTTTATCATTACCTCAGCCAATACAATAAAAACGCATCCTAGCATGATCTTTGCATTATTTAATTTTGTACAGCCACTTATACATATAAATATAGGCCCAAACGCGACCATACATAACATAGCATTGTGGCATACGCCTTACTCCTGAATGCAACTGAAGGGTGTAACAAAGCCTGAAGGATGAATGTTGACAAGCCAAAAGTTCTGGTATGGCAAGGTGTGACAGGGTGCAGCCTGTCTGTGTGTTTTATGGTGTTTAGAGTGGGTGTGAGTCTGCTGTGTGGATTTGAGTGAATGAGTTTGTATGAGGAATGTGTGAAAGGTGCTGCAGCTGATGAGGTGCGAATTGCCCAATTAGCTGCAGCACCTGTATAAAAGGCAGTGGTTGGGAGTGTTAGCAAGTGAGTGTTTGTGACAGTGAAAAGAGCTGTGTGAGAGAGTGGTTTATTGGTGTATATTTTGTGTTTATAACTTGTTAATAGGGTTTTGTGTTTGTTCTTTTTATTTGGCCATTGTTACTTTTGTTTTGTGTATTTCGTTTAATTAAAGTCTTTTATTTTCACTTTCTGACTCCGAGTCTCCTTACCCCGACCAGCCTGTCACACAAGGGTATAGGGATGAGCAAACAAAACCCAAGGTTCTTTTATGTGAGTAAGAAAACACAAGAGATATGAGGCCAGATTTGTCAAGGCTTTGTCCTAAATGTACAGGAAGTTATTTTTGAGATCTTAAAATTATTTAGATATCTTTAAATGAACAAGCTGGATCGAAAGCCAGCATAAACCCGGACATCACTTTACCCCTGCATTTCACGGAGAATTGTAATACACCACTAGCACTTATTCACTGTCACTAGGAACTGTGTTTTATGTTTTGTCTTTAGTGTTGGTGTGTTAAAGTGGACTTTTGGTTGCGGGTCAAACCCGTGGGATTTACAAATACCAAGTGATATACGCCTCTGTGTCACTTCATCATTATTATTTACAGGTGTTTGCCATAAGGCTCAGGACATTGCTAATTATATCAATAAACACCCTTGCACCTAGAAATCCAAAAACTGCAAACTAACAAGAAATATTATATTTATATACTGTAGCAATCTGTGCACGAGTGTGTGTGTGCTATCCTGTCATTCCCACCATGTGTGTGTTAACCTGCATGTGTGTATAGGCAGTGCTCGCGCCCTGCCTGGGGTGTCACGTGCACAGTGAAACTGTATGTAGATTGGGTCTGTATTTGCTCCTCAGTGATTTGTGTTTGGTTCTGCCAGTCAGCTGCTTGCGTGGGACCGAGGGCCTGAGTGATTGGTCAGTGTGTATATAAATGTGCCCTTGTGTGTGTGTGAGCCAATAGGGCTGGGGGGGGGGGTCTCAATTTAGAAGCTGCCTGCGAGCAGCTCTGGGCTGTTTTGTGTCGGCCTGACCTTAATAATCATCTGAATGAGATCTTGCTGCAGTCCCTTTTGTTTACCCTGAAACGCTACATTGATGATCAGAAGTGGGATGGAACGAAAGCGCTGGGGATGAACAGAGGGAGCCAGGGGGAGACCAACCTGAGCCGGCATTCCATTACTGCTCGAGTGGATGCTGGCAAAGAAATGGAGCATCTCCATAGAATGGTAGCAGGATCGGGTCAGCTAACTAGATGGAAAACCGGAGAGGAGTCGGAGAACGCGTGGCACCCAAGGCAGAACGACAGGGCTAGTACAGGCCAAGTAGAGGACCCGGAAGGAGCACGGCACGCTGACGGAGAATGGCAGGACCCATCGGAACAGGACAGAGCAGCAGGAGGGAGCGCAACGCCCGAGGCAGAATGGTGGAACTCGGCCAGGCAGGGCAGTAGAGTCGGAGGGAGCATGGTACGCCAACGCTGAACGACAGGGCTCATCCAGCCAGTGGGAGACAGCAGAGATGTACCGCAACTCTCACCCTGACAGATAGTCAAAGCACGGAGGACACAACAGCACAGCCGGGGGATCAGGGTCCAACCACCCCCAGAGGCAGCTGACAACGCCGTGACTATGCCCACTACTTGCTGGTTGTATCCCTGGAGAGCCTGTCAGCACAGCCAGTGGATGGGACTCAAACCCCTAATGAAGTAGCAGACCGCGTACACAGTTCCAGGGACCAACTACAGGCTGCAAGTGTCTGGCGAGCTCTAGATCACTCAGGACTGTAACATTGTCTCTTCAGGGACGAAGAGAACTTGAGGGGGGAGCTATGTACCGATCCGTGCTAAGTGTGTGTGTGTGCTGTCCTGTCATTCCCGTCATTTGTGTGTTAGCATGCATGTGTGTTACCTAGTAACTAGTGGTACTCCACTGGTTACCTTGCTGCATTTGAGGTTTCTCTTTTAATCAGTACTTTCTGTTTTTTACATGTTTACCACTCCCTAATCCATGTGCATGCATTTCCTTGAATCCCTATTGTGTTCAGTTTGAGAATGAATCATTTATGCAGGAATTTGTCAAAAGCTTTACAATTATACATTGTCGATGTTGCATCCTCAAAAAAAATCAAGCAGGTTAGTTAGACATGACCTTCCTTTCCTAAAACCATGCTGATTGCCTCCCAGGATACTGTTACCATATAGGTAATTTTCCATTTTGGATCTTATTATAGTTTCCATAAGTTTACATATAATAGAAGTCAGGCTTACAGTAGACAAGTAAGAGTCTTTCTGTCCAATGAGCCGTCACAACTTCAAAAGCATCAAAACAAACAAACTTCCATTCATTTTTAGTTCTTTGCTTCATTATGCTGTTAAGTGACTAACTTTCTATTTAAACTTAACTGCCGACAAATAATCAATCCAATGTTGCCGCGGCCGGGATTGAACTACGATGTGCCAAAAGGCTCAAAACACAAAAGTGTGATTAACACGCGTTAAAATAATTAATCTCCAAAAATATTAACGTTTTAATCGCAGAAGTTAACTGTGATTAATATATATATATATTTGCAGTTGAAAAATAAGCATTGCAAACAATAGGTACTGCTCCTGCTGTGCCTTAACTATGTTTAGACTTTCGTATTGTGCGGAAATTTTGGCTTGTGAATAAGGTTTATGTTTATTATGTTTACATTATATTTATTTATGTTTATTTTTATTTTCTGTTGAATTTAATTAAGCCTCTATATAGACGAATAACGCGTGTGAGATAATGCAGCCCCTTGCTTAATGTCAAATGAAGTTGTATACCATGATGCATTAGTATACCATGGACTATTATGCTATATAACGGTGTACCCTGGTGCCCCATATGATACATACAAGAACCATTGTACAGTTAGTATCATTGTACAAAAGAACATACATTAAATCATATTTCTGTTAACCTGGTACCATAGTTCTCATTGTACATTGATAATTGGTAGTGTAATACAGTCTGTAAATGCATTTTAAGTTTCCTGTTAAGTACTGCACAAAACATATAAAACAGTCAACACTTGTTCTTTATTTAAAAAGGCTTCCCTCTCACTTTTTTCAGGCTTGGGACTGACAAGAAGATTTCTTACACTAGCTTTTCAGTAACTCCTATTGCACTTTAAATGCATTCACAGCTTGCTCTCTCTCTCTCTCTCTCTCTCTCTCTCTCTCTCTCTCTCTCTCTCTCTCTCTCTCTCTCTCTCTCTTTCTCCTTCTCTCTCCCGCTCTCTCTCTCTGATGTTCTAGTACATGCAAGAAATGTCCTTGGCGTGATTACAGCCCACTGATTTAGTAGTGGTTTAGAAAAGAGTATGGTGTGTACTCAGAGTGGCCTCACATAAAACAGATGATATTTCCAAAAGTTCAAGCCATTTCATCATTGTACTTTTTTTTTTTTTTTAGTTTCTAAACAAGTGTCTTATGGTACATACCTGAAATAGAACAACATTATAGAGTAAGTAGCAGTGTTTCGAAAAATCTGGTTATACGTTCCCACGTATTGTTACAATAGTTTAACTAATGTACCTGCAATTTTTAGTTTCATTTGTAACATCCTGACAACTTTTACACTTTTACTCTGTTTCAGAACTCTTTTCAAAATGTTTGCTCTAGTGCACTGGGGTTTGAGAGCCAACCTCTAAATAACTGTAGGAAAAAAAAAATAACAAGTGCTCTGGCTTTTCTGCTCCATACTACATCACGGATCCTTATTGCTGTGTTATCTGTTTGACAATGTGGGTAATAATCCTTACACTATCAGTGCTTTGAAGATATGTTATGTAAGCAGTTGTAGCAACATGTGAGGTATGTACAATGCTATATTTTATGGAACCCTGCTAAATACTCTTCATGTCATAAACCAAAAAACAGTATATTATTCAAGCAGCTGCGAAGCATTCCTGGGGAAATAATATACTGCACTTTATCATGACTTCTCCAGGGAAACAAGATTGTCTGCAGTGACAGTGCAAACTGAAAAAATGGGAGTGGGAAACTCCTAAATTTCAATGCCAATGTTTTCTTTACGCTATGGAAATGTGATAAATCGCTGCTCCTTCAGACAAGACCCCAAATGTTCCCTCATCTTTGTTGCTTCAAACCTGCATGTTGAAGGGTTGTCACCAAAACAACAGCACAGTGCATAGGCAATTGCAAGTACACCTAAAAAATTAAGCTACAATGAATGGCAACACAGAAAAATGCATTTACATGAATATATATATATATATATATATATATATATATATATATATATATATATATATATATATATATATATATATATATATATTTATCAATTAACTAAATGCAAAATGAGTGAACAGAAGAAAAATCTAAATCAAATCCATATTTGGTGTGACCACCCTTTGCCTTCAAAACAGCATCAATTCTTCTAGGTACACTCGCACAAAGCCAGGGATTTTGTAGTCATATAGTCAGGTGTATGATTAATAAATTATACCAAACAGGTGCTAATGATCATCAATTCAATATGTAGGTTGAAACACAATCATTAACTGAAACAGAAACAGCTGTGTAGGAGGAATAAAACTGGGTAAGGAACAGCCAAACTCAGCTAACAAAATGAGGTTGCCCGAGACAGTTTACTGTCAAAAGTCATACACCATGGCAAGACTGAGCACAGCAACAAGACACAAGGTAGTTATACTGCATCAGCAAGGTCTCTCCCAGCCAGAAATTTCAAGGCAGACAGAGGTTTCCAGATGTGCTGTCCAAGCTCTTTTGAAGAAGCACAAAGAAACGAGCAACGTTGAGGACTGTAGATGCAGTGGTCGGCCAAGGAAATTTACTGCAGCAGATGAAAGACACATCATACTTACTTCCCTTCGCAATCAGAAGATGTCCAGCTCAGAATTGGCAGAAAACAGTGGGACCCTGGTACACCCATCTACTGTCTGGAGACGTCTGGTCAGAAGTGGCCTTCATGGAAAACTTACGGCCAAAAAGCCATACCTCCGACGTGGAAACAAGGCCAAGCGACTCAACTATGCACGAAAATACAGGAACTGGGGTGCAGAAAAATGGCAGCAGGTTCTCTGGACTGATGACTCAAAATTTGAAATATTTGGCTATAGCAGAAGGCAGTTTGTTTGCCGAAGGGCTGGAGAGCGGTACATGAATGAGTGTGTGCAGGCAACAGTGAAGCATGGTGGAGGTTCCTTGCACGTTTTTGGCTGCATTTCTGCAAATGGAGTTGGGGATTTGGTCAGAATTAGTGGTCTCCTCAATGCTGAGAAGTACAGGCAGATACTTATCTATCATGCAATACCATCAGGGAGGCATCTGATTGCCCCCAAATGTATTCTGCAGCATGACAATGACCCCAAACATAGAGCGAGTCATTAAGAACTATCTTCAGAGTAAAGAAGAACAAGGAGTCCTGGAAGTGATGGTATGGCCCCCACAGAGCCCTGATCTAAACATCATCGAGTCTGTCTGGGATTATATGAAGAGAGAGAAGCAACTGAGGCTGTCTAAATCCACAGAAGAGCTGTGGTTAGTTATCCAAGACGTTTGGGCCAACCTACCTGCCGAGTTCCTTCAAAAACTGTGTGCAAGTGTACCTAGAAGAATTTATGCTGTTTCGAAGGCAAAGGGTGGTCACACCAAATAAGGATTTGACTTAGATTTTTCTTCTGTTCACTCACTTTGCATTTAGTTAATTGATAAATATAATCTATTAACATGTCTATTTTTGAAAGCATTCTTACTTTACAGCATTTTTTCACACCTGCCTAAAACTTTTGCACAGTACTATATATATATATATATATATATATATATATATATATATATATATATATATATATATATACACACACACACACACACACACACACACACACACACACAGTACTGTGCAAAAGCTTTAGGCAGGTGTGAAAAGATGCTGTAAAGCAAGAATGCTTTTGACTCTCAGAAACTTGTCTTTTGATTCTGTTATGGCTTTGGGGCTGCCAGACCTCTTCCTGTCAGTGTTTCCTCCAATTTCCAAGTGCCTTTTGATGGTGTAGGAAACTGTATTCACTGACACCTTGGCTTTTTTTACAGTTTCTCTAAAGGAAAGACCTACACTTTAAGGGTTATAATGGTCTGTCTGTCTTCCTTTGTTAATTGCTTTTTTCTCGCCATTATTATAGCAATATGCTACTTCCTGCAGTAAAATACTGTCCAAATAATGCTTAAGAGGGTGTAGTAACAGTCTGTTCCAACACTGCTTTTATACAGACAGAGGGTTTGTAAGTAATCAACAAAAGTAGTAACACCTGTAGTAATTGTTAGCATCAACTTCCAAGGCTTAATTTACTTACATTGCTGCAGAACAGCTGTAAGCTGTTAACCCATTACTTGTTCCCTGAATAAGGCCTTTTTGTATAACTCTGAAATGTACATTATTTTTCAGTTTTTGGTAACCTAAACTTTTTTTTTTTAACCTCTGGCAGTTTAGTGCTTACCTTTGTACCATTTCAGGTTATCCATTAATTAATCCAACATAATCAGGTACAGTAATAGGATACTGTTTCAGAATGTCACCTACTTATGGAGATGTTTTTTTTGTGTTGTCATATGCCCATCTTTACAGACATACACTTTTTATTTCTTTAAACAAAACACAAAGTATTCACAAAAAACACATAAAAATGTAGCTCTAGCTGGCAAGCAAATTCCTTCCACCAATATGTCTGTTTTGTTTTTTTTACATTTATACCAAGTTTGGAAAATTTGCCACTTTCTCCAGTTGTGTATAACGTTCAGCAAGGATTGTGGACATTTACAATGAAACTGTATTCAGTGCTAAATGATGAAAGAGTTTTATTTCAACTTCCATGCCAACCTTGCAGGGTATTGGCTTTGCTTCATCCCACTTATCAGCTGGGTTGTAACCAAAATAAACATGCTGAGACACATATGTTCCAAGGAAAGTGCTCAACACAGACGGAAGTGTTCTTGGTTATGCTTACAAGCACTACTACAGAGAGAAAGCCAGACAGGGAATGGGAGAGGCGTCATCACAGGCGCAGACAAGTATGATTTGGGAAGACACACGGACAACATGCAGGTAAGGCACAGGTAGATCAGGGCACACATGGACAGACATTTAGTCCATACATACAAGAATACATGAAAGAGCATTGCAGATCCAGCGCTGGGGTGTTGGAGCATTTTTTTGGTTGTGCACTGTCAATGTTTTTTGTTGCAGATGTGACTTTTGAGCTGATAAGGGGAACTGTCACAATCCCCTGAAGTTGTTCAAAGAGCATTTCAATGTAAAGTGGAGTGAAAAAGAACCCAATTTAGAAGCAACAATTGTGTGAATGTTGGGCCCCAGCACTTTTCCAACTGTGCCTATTTGCTTGATGCTGGACAAGGTTGCCCCAATTGCTTCTCCTAACTTGGACTTTTGTGTTTGATATCACCACTTCAAATGGCTGTTGTGTTTTTCTCACTTGTTTTTTTTTTTTTTTTTTTTTTTTTTTTTACATTTTTACATTGTTTTTGTTATAGATATCACCTTTTTTAACTTCATTAAATAATGAATAAAGTGAGGGAAAGATATTAGAGAATGTGTATAGTAAATAGACAGACAAGACAAGAGAGTAATAAGTATAGTAATATAACAGAAATGAGAAAATATTTTAAAGTAAAATAATGGTAGAAGGAACTTTTGGACAGTACTGAAAGTGTAATCATTGTATTCTTTTAGTGGTGAAAACAATATGTCTATTTTGGTAGGTATTGCTATATTGATATTTATGTAGGTACAAAACTACAATGTTATGAATGGTTAAAAAGGTACATATGAATGTCAGTGCTAAAGAGTAGTATACTAACACATTTTAATGCTGAAAAAAAAACATCATTCTCCTTGTTTTAGAGGTGTTATGAACTTGGGCCAATGTAAGCCATTTGTAAATCAACCATATCCATGTCCTTTGCATTTCCTTGCCATGGTTTGACTTCAATGGATGCATCTTTTGCATGCACCCATTTTCCAGTAGCACCCACAACAAGAAGAGACACATAGTGCCCTGAAGTAATACCATGTCCTTGATATATGATAATGGAAGATAATTGGTAATTCCCGTTGTCCACAGTAATTTTTCTCTTCTGCACAGCAGTAAACTTGGCATTGTGTCGCTTTGTAACAATCCATCAAAACTGTTTTTTGAGTCTTGCCCTGGCATTTGTGAATAGTGACTGCATGAATGCCAATGACTGAGAATTGCTTTTGAATAGTGTAGACTGTCTATGATTTCAAACTTTGAGCGTAAACATTCAAAGGTATGGAAGACTCCATTGCTACATTTGATGGTTATAGTTTTGACCATACTTGTGTTTTTCAGATAGTAGGAAAGAACTTGAAGCTTTCCTACTGCCCCATTGATGAGACCAGTGGAAATGTCAATGTTCTTGCGAAGCACAAGTTTGCAGCCTGTTTTGACTTGTATGGTAGTTTCCAGTCCGGTGATACGACTGCAGTCAGCCCATTTCTCTGAAAGTTATAAGGGCAGTCCACAGTCCATAAGATGAATGTCCTCTCCAGGCATACGATCAAGCATGGAAGTCTGGATCTGGATACAGACGTCTAGAGTAGGCATGACGCAGGTTGAGCTTGGATCGTGCATGTGTTTCATGTGTTTGATAACACTGTGTAACAATTTTAAATTTTTTTGGTTCCTGGGTAGTAAGTGTTATTTCCTAATTGCTTATGCCTCAAAAATATAGAAAATGGCTATTATTCCACACAAACTTTGCTTTTGTGACCAGGACAGTGATATTTTGAAATTTACCTATTTTCCAGAACATTCCAGATAGATTCAGTGCTGAGTAAACTTGGAGTAACTTCTAGAACTTTCTAGAACTTTCCAGTAATATAAATAGTAGTATAAATACAGGGGCCTTAAGCCCACCAGTTCAGTTTAGTTCCAGCTGCCTAAGTGGATACATATCTGCATTTTTCTGAGATGGCATCATGAGGCTGCAAGCATCCTGCAGACGGATTTTGCTATGTCTGCGGCCAATTTATCAAGACAAGAGCGAAAAAGTACTTCGTGGAAGCATCTGCTAAGATGTGTGAGGCCTACAAGGCATATTTCGGCATGCCTGTCTGGGATCAAGACAAACCCTGGGCACCTCATTTCACCTGCGAGCACTGCAAAAAAACTCTGGAAGGTAAGATGGATAATTGTTGCTCGGAATTTTCTGTTATAAAATTTGTTAAAATTTTTAAAATTGTAATAATTTTTAATTTTAAAATGTTTTACAATTTTCAATGTTATTGAAAAAATATATCATATATGAAAAATGTTGCGAGAATCTCTTATACATTAATCATGGGTGAAATAAATGTATTTTTGTAGGATGGTACAGAGGGGAAAAGAGAGCCATGAAGTTCGCTATCACAAGAATTTGGTGGGAACCCACTGACCACTCAAGCAACTGTTACTTCTGCATGGTGGACCCTTCCAAACGTCAGACTGGCAAGAATACACCTGCTATCACATATCCGGACCTTCCTTCATCCATCTCCCCGGTGCCACACTGCCATGAGCTCCCCGTACCCACTCCTCCGGAGAGAGAGCAGCCATCTTTAGAAGAGAGCTGCAAGTCAGAGACAATTTCAGAGGTGGAGCTGAGGAGAGAAACCCATACTACCCCAACCAAAAAGACCTCAACGACTTGATTAGAGATCTTGGTCTCACCAAGTCCAATGCCGAGCTTTTGACGTCTAGGCTCAAGCAGTGGAACTTGTTGGATTATAGTGTGCAAGTCACAGATCAGAGGAAGCGTCACCAACCTTTTTCCAGCTTCTTCACCCGTCAAGATGGGCTCTGCTTCTGCCACAATGTGACCAGTCTGTTCGAGGCAATCAGAATCGCCTGTAACCAGAATGAGTGGCGCCTCTTCATTGACAGCTCATCCAGGAGCCTCAAAGCCGTGCTGCTCCATAATGGTAACAAGTACCCATCTCTTTCCCTGGCTCACTCGGTGCACCTCAAAGAGGATTACAACAGCATCAAGACCTTGGTGGACGCCTTGAAGTATGATGAGTACGGCTGGGAGGTCATAGGAGACTTCAAAATGGTAGCATTCCTGATGGGTCTCCAAGGCGGTTTTACCAAGTTGCCCTGCTATCTTTGCCTTTGGGACAGCAGGGACACCAAGGTGCACTACCACAAGCGAGTTCTCTGTGGGGAGGAACAACGTCAAGTGGGAGCCACTGGTGGACCCCCGGAAGGTGTTGATGCCACCACTGCACATCAAATTGGGCCTTATGAAACAATTTGTCAGAGCTCTAGATAAGGAGTCGGCAGCCTTCAAGTACTTTCAAGACTTCTTCCCTAAGCTGTCTGAGGCAAAGGTCAAAGCCGGTGTCTTCATCAGACCACAGATAAAGAAGATCCTGGAGTCCAATGAATTCCCCAAGAAGCTCACTAGTAAGGAGAAAGCGGCTTGGAACAGCTTTGTCGCAGTGGTTCGGGGCTTCCTGCGCAATCACAAGGCTGAAAACTATGTGGAGCTGGTTGAGACTCTGGTGAAGAACTACGGCACAATGGGCTGTAGGATGTCCCTCAAATATCATATCCTTGATGCTCATCTTGATAAATTCAAGGAGAACATCCTTGAACTTTTAACATGTACATCAAATTTACATTTCACATAATGATAATAATTAAAATAACTATTTTATTCGTACTTCCGTCTGTTCATTTTTGTTAACTAACATTTTGTGTCCAAAGCAAAGCAAACCATTTTATTTAATCTCACAAATCCATACTAATTTAATTACAGTTTGAATGGCGCAGGACGGCTGGTGGTAGCTGCTAGCTTGTTGTCTTCAGACGGTTCATCAACAGTTTTCTGCTATTTAGACCAAAACAAATAGCAATTTTTAAATTATTTTTTCCTTTCCCTTACCTTTGGCCATACTTCACGTCTCTCACTCAGTGTTCCGTCACGTTGCGTGTCCGTTTGGACTGTAAAGTGTAAAGCTGTGTGCATTGTTCAAGGTTGAACCTCTCATGAATGACAATAAATAGCCCAATCACAAACAGAAATTTGAAATGCACACTTTGGCAGACAGCAAGCATGTCATTGGTCAGTTGTGAATGGTGGTTCATGTGCATACTCATTGAAAGCAGTACTGATTGAAGCATATTGAGGCCACCAAAAAAAATACTATTTTCAGCGATGCGTTCCATGCATCGCTGCCTCTGCAGCCCGCAGAGGAACAAAGTGAACTTGATTTTCAGGTCCTTCTGTTTGAAACTAATTGTCCTCTTCAGCCTCTATTCCCTTTTGTTTCTGCTCTACTAGCTTTTTGACGGCTATCTCTACAAGCATGGAAGGCTTCTACATGGGAATGGCACCCTTCAGGAAGGTGGTGTGTTCTGTCTTTCCATGACTTGAAAAGTAGGAGGATAGCATAGAAGTAGTTCTCTGGGTAGTCTTGTACACTGTAATGGTAACGATTTATTAAAGGCATGCTTCTCTTTTTTATGCATCCCAAGGGAAACATTTTAGGCTTCTCTGACACCACATCATGCCATGCAATTAAATCATAAAAGCTGATATCTTGCAGAGCCTCTGGACGTTTTGGGTAGTATGAGTCAATCCACGAAGGAAAGTAGATGTCGGTTGAGTCAGGATTTTCTTTTGCTAGCATGTCAATGTGTTCCTTGGATTTCAGCCGGCGGCTAGAAACCTTTGATACATCAATCCACTTGATGGTTGCCTGCGGATCTGTGCCATAGAGAGGTAAGCTTAGGAGATAGTTTGCTGCTTCAAGTGCACCACATTCTCTGTTAGACAAGCTGTGGAGTGCAACATTTCACAGTCTGCTGGCCAGAGACATGTTTGAGTTGATGTCATTCATGATGCCAAGGGCAAAACTCTTCTCAGGTTTTGAAAGGTATTTTGTAATGTAGCGGTTGAGGGCTATAGATTGTTCACCAATTAACTGAATATCCATATTGCCTTCCCAAGCTAGCAAAATGGCTGGATTGTAGTCATTGATTTTGACTTCTGCACTACTCCGTGGTAGATCATAAAGTCTGCCATGAGGTTTGAGTGCTTTCCAGCCAGCAATGGTCTCAGTCACATCTCGGATTACCACCACGGTTTGTTCTCACCACCTTGTTTTTGATTTTTTTAGATCTTAGACCAGTGGTACTCAAAGTCGTGCCTGCGGAAATTTGTACCAGCAAAGCCATGCCATTCTGCCCGTGGCAGCTGTTCTTAAATTATGGGTTGTGAACACATTTCTGGCGGGTCATAGCGTGGGAAAATGAAGAAAGCTTTAAACACTTTTTTTAACAAAAGCGCCACAGCAGTCTCTTGACAGTGCTGCTCGCTTATGCTCTGCTTGTACGTACACAACATTTTTTTTTTTTTCTGAATGACTTTTACGATACAATCAACTAATTGAACACCTGCATTGTCTCTGTTGTAGCCCAATCTTAAATTAGCTGGGTGGGACATAAACTGTGTCTGTTTCAGGTGCATGTACCTACTGTAAGTTTAACCAATAGGAGAGTCAAATATCTGTCACGTTTTATGCAGCTGTCCAGTCATAAGCAAGCAGAGGCCGTTCATGGTATTCTGAATGAAAATTGAAAGTGAGTGAGTAGCCAAAGGGAAAGTGAAAGATCTGACAGCTGTCCAATCTTTCGTGAGCAGAGGCAGGGTGTTAATATGTCAGGTAAGCACTGAATTTCATCTACTATTATTGAGAAAAATAATACATATCAGTATTTATAATTTAATTTTCTATCTCTGTATTTTTTTTTTAAATTTCACCAGACAAGGGAAACACTATAGTATATTTAGTTATGAATCCACTTTCTCTGAATAATTGTACTGGAGAGGAGCGATCTTTAAAACAGAGTAGTGTTGACAAATTTGTCAAGTTGAAAAATGCGAGACGCTATCTACACGGTTATCTGTGTAAACATGCTATTTAAAAAATATTTGCATTGCAGTACTTGTTGCATTTATGTTGCTGCCATTTCAAGACACGGCCTCTGAGTACAGGTGCGATCAGGTCATTTGGAATGGTACAGGTGACATGATGATTAATGTACTGTGAAGTTTGTGAGTTGGGGGAAACTCCAATAAGTGGTGCATCTTCCACCCAGATAAGCATGTGGAAGTGCTGCATTCCATGACCCTGGTACTCTCTGCGGCAAACGTAATGTGTAACTTTCCCCAGAGGGCCATTTGGGGATGTGATAAAATGCAGAATTGCAAGAAACTTGTTGTGCATGAAATGAGATGCGACAAGTTCACTGATGGGCATGTTTGCAAAGCCTGATCCATTCACTTCCTTTATATATTGTCCCAGGTCAGTCCAGGTCCTCTGTTAATCTGGCAAAGATTGGCCTGATGCTGCAGGCGTCCGTTCGGCATGCATTCCATGAGTGTACAAGTCTGAGAAACACAGTAGGTCTAGTTTTTCCACAGCGTCATCC
Source organism: Polyodon spathula (assembly GCF_017654505.1). Lineage (NCBI taxonomy): Eukaryota > Metazoa > Chordata > Actinopteri > Acipenseriformes > Polyodontidae > Polyodon > Polyodon spathula. The sequence continues at coordinate 46,793,682 of NC_054535.1, read as the reverse complement.
TGTATGTGAAGTATTTGGTAAAGATCAGTAGCTGTACCTTTCTTTCTTTCACTTTATATAGGATGTATTGAGTAATTGTGGTGAATTACAACCATTTCATCCGGTTGAACCTTACGTAACAAAGGTTCTTTGGGGTAAGGTTGTTCTTTGGTTATTTCCTCTGCAGTGATTTAATTGTCATCTTCTTCATTGACAAAATAACATTGAAAGGCATTCAAGTTGTGATTAGTAAGCAAGTTTTGTGGCAAGATGATGTCTTTTTAGAAAGGATTGATTTCCTTCAACTTTCGTAAAGCAATATATACTTTATTGACATCTACAATGTCTTCCCAAACAGTTTTGGACTTTGTTGGTGCACTGCATATCAGGATGTGGCGTTCCAAAGTCACCTGGCAAGGCTTGCTTTGACAGGGGCAGTTGCTCAGTGTTTCCTGAAGATCTGGCTGTTTGTGAATAAATACATTTTCCTGTAGTTGAGTTTGTTTGTTTAGCTGTTGGTCCAAGTGATATTGTTCCTGATACTGTTGGGGTCTGGCCTGTGGCTCACTGTGATGCTGATTCTGCTGGTTTGAGTTACAGCACGACTGTATTCCTCAATGGGCAGATTTCTTTCTGAATATTTTACAAATCCAACAAAACAATCCAGGCATTGCAGGTCACGGTGTTATCAAGAATAATTTTCTCCAGGCCAAATGAGAGTATACTGATTCCTTTGGGCCCATGAAAAACAAATATATTACCACTAAGATATACACTGTATAGGCCTATTCTCAAAACAGCACGGCTAAATATTTAAAAGTTAATATTCAAAATAAGTAGGCAACTATTACTATTACTTATTAATTTATTTTTTATCAAAAGAGCCACCTTCACAATATTAAGAATCTGTCATCTACCTAACATAGCCTATCTTATTTAACAAATGTGTCCATTTCATTTCTTTTTTTAACCAACAGTGGATAACGCATTGTCGAGTTTGTTGCGCTCATGTATCAGGTGGTGTCTGGAATGCTCCAAATGCAATTAAAACTGCGGATGGAGGCGTGAAGTAAATATATTTATAACTTCTCTTATGCAATTATTTAAATAGCGATTAATAAAATCAGTCATAACAGTGTGCCTCAGGTGCCTTACAGAAAAGTGAAAGAGTAACACGCTGCACCACCATGGTGTACTGTAATGGAATCAGAGATGAAAGGTTCTGTTAGGAAAAGCTTTTTTTTAATTTATATTTACACTGAACTGTACCGTGGCACTTTCTTACAAGAATTAATATTATTATATTATATATATATATATATATATATATATATATATATATATATATATATATATATATATATATATATATATATATATATATATATGAAGAGTTTAGATGCAAAACCAGATATATCCATTTTTCCTATTTTTGGTAAATGATCATTTTTTTATTGTGCTTTTCTGAATAAATAAATTGATTCCACATTAGGTGTTTTTCAAATGGAAAAGCAAAAGAAATAAGAATTTAAAATAAAACAAAACCAAAATTAATTGGACTCTAAAAATTGTTCATTTTATTTTTTGTTTTATAGCAAAAGGCTATATATCCATGATCCGTTTTCCTACAAAACAAGACATATCCACATTCCACTCAATTAAGCAAATTGATTTATCAAAGTCACAAGGAATTAGCAAACATTAAGAAATTTGACATCAAATAATATAATTCTGGAGACAAAAATTGCTTTTAGGCAATTCTTTTGGCCCAGGGGATTTGTTTAAAAAAAAAAAAAAAAAAATTCAATTTTACAAACTCTTGAAAGAAAAGTCAGTGATTTTCAATATTACAGAGACACACTAACGAGGGTTCATCAAATAACATGCTTAAAATTAATAAAAAAAATACAACAATATCAGGGTTAGAAACTAACAATACTGTGCCTTTTGAAACTTGCTAGTCCTTATGTGACATGCCTAAATTTGAATCAGCAACAGTTGGGGTCCCTAAAAATATGCTTAGATTTTATTTTGCTAAAAAAAAAAAAAAAAAAAAAAAAAAAAACACAATTAAATTTACATTTTTTTTTTAACAAAGCGCCTTCATAAACGCTTGTACAGATAGACCAATCACCTATTTGTACGTCTTCTGTACGACTGTTAACAAATGCCTTCATGAACGCTTGTACAGATAGACCAATCACCTATTTGTCTCCGAGTACGACTCTGTGTGCTGAGAAACTGACACTGACAGCACCAGATGGGAAGACAGGGAAAAAATTCTCTCAGCTGTGTCACCTTGCCCACCATGAAGCTCCGCCTGAAATTGACACTCGATGACAAATTAAATATTTATTGTATTGTGCATTACATGTCTTACTGTTTACAATAATGCTGGCTAGCTGGCTATGAATTACTATCTAAAATAATTAATGTACGTTTCAATGTAGCCCTCGGGATGAAATTGTTAGGTATGTGGCTATTTTTTTTTTTTTTTTTTTAATTAGCAGTGGTAGAAAACCACTTCAGCAAGTACAGTAGAATCTGCCAGAACTGACAGGACATTGTATCTACTATAGACACTAATGAGAGCAAAACAAATACAAAAGAACAACAAGGGAAACGCAGATCTTTTCAAGAAAGCTGTGAGTCTTTGTATAAATGGATTTTATATTTTTAAATGCTGCAATAACAGATGTGCTTGGGAATGCTTATTCACCATTGCTACACCCACTTAGAAAATTGACTTCTCTGCATTTTTTGAAATGATTCATCATTTAATTATAAAACCAAAATTTACAAGATTAAATATGTTGTATGTTTAATATTTTATATTAATTTACAAATTAATAAAATATAAATATAATTCATTGGAGCATCATATATTTACCCTTTTTCCTTTCTGACCTCCCCTTCCGCCCCCCATCCCTGTCTCCACTATACTTCAGCCAGCTCCTCATCCTGGCCTCTGTGTCTGCCTCCATGACAGAAGACTTCTTGGCTGCAGCTGGAAAAAAAAAATGAAAGATTTAATATATTACAGTATTTTTATACACACCAAAACATTTGTTGAATCTAACAGTTTGTTCAAACAAGGACAACACAATTCAGTTGTAAAAATCAGCGATGTGTTTGTTTGTGTTAAGCATTGTGTTTGTTGATTTTTTCCACAAAATTAAGTTGTCCCTGTTTGATCAAATATATTCTCTTGTACTTTTATTTCAGGAATATAATATTATTATTATTTAGTGACACTTTTCATGAATGGCTATAACAGTTATTTAATTGTCATATTGATTTTGCATGCATTTCATTGGCTTCGACTTATGTACAACAGTTCAAATGCCAGCAGCACAATTTACCTTTGATTACTCTCGCCAAAACAAGGACAGAAAAGGGGCTCTTGTTTCCCCGCCCCAGCCAGTTGTATCTTCTAGCCAGATTGTTGGTCAGCACGTGACTCATCATGAGCCTGATGGTGTCATCGCCTGTGGTGCCACCAGGACTACAAATGTGTGTGATCTAGAATGAAATGTAAATGAAGGCAAATGTGTATGTGTTCCAACACTACTGCCGTCAACTTTCTTCTCTCTCTTTGATATAAGAAAATAACAGTTTCTGCTTTTATAAACTCACAATAAACTATTATGACGTTTCTGCTATTTCACCAACCCTGATGGGGGGGTGTGTTACTGAAACATGCCCACATTATAAAAAAAAGGAAAACTAAAAATTTCCCCCAATCCCCAGCCTTTTTTTTTTTTTTTTTTTTTTTTTTAGCATGTTTAAATTTTTCACCCATTTTCCTCCTAATATGGAATGTGCTGTTAGTGCATTAGCAGAAATGAAGTCATGCGCCCAACTGATGCACTAGTTCTGAAGCAAAATGAACGTGCCAAAGACAAACTGAGCTGCAAAATATGAAAAAGTAAACAAATGACTACATCTGAAACACAAGGAAACTTGTAGTGATATTTTTTATACCTTTAAAATGGATATAATAAATGAACACCATAGAAAAATGCAACAATACGTACAGAAGTAATTATCAGGCATAATTATCTAAAAATCTGAGAAAAAGCTGAAGATATAATTCAATAAGGACAGAAGTTTTTGGCATCTGTATTGCATTTTTTTTTAAACTATTCAATGACAAGGTATTGGTTATTATAATCTGAAAAGAAAAGGACTTTGTTAGCAGTTGTACAACTGTCACATACCAGTGCCTTTTTTGTAGCCTGGTCCATTAACATCCTCTCCACTCGGTCAGTGTTCTCCTTGGTGGCAAGAGGAAACCGGAATTCATCCAGATGCAGGCTGCCACGCTCTTGCTCATTACCCCTAAACAAACTAAATACATAAAGTCTAGAGGGAACTGTCATACCATTCCAATCAGTTTCCTCAATGATCAGTCTCCCATATGGTGCTCTTCATCAACCATCGTATCAAGCATGACATCGGTTCTGGGGGCAGCACCTGCTTCAGGAAAAGTTATTCGATTACTTTACTAAACCCCAAGTATAGGCCAAAACTGAATGTTACTACTCTTAAAAAGTGGAATGCCATCAATATTTATTTGCAGTGTTACACAGTCATTAGAAGCTAGCTCCATATTTGATGCCAACTGAGAGAGTATACTTTATGCAACACCAAAATGATGATATGATCCCCCAGCAACCGTCTCCAAATTGTATGAAATGGAAGTAGCCATTAAAGTGCGAGCATCTTCTGGCAGACTGGGAAAGAATCGTCTTAAAATGCCTAACAAACTGTTGATGTGATGCATTGGGATATTACCGCCAACAGCCCAAACCTTTAGTTCACCCCTTACGCTACATGCCTTCTCATCCTCTCTATCTGATCCAGACATCGTATCTTCACTTTCAAATCAGCACTATCATTCCTGATTGCCAAGTCATTTACCGGTAACCAAACAAATATATTTAACTTTAACTTTTTTTCCTAAGGTTGCAGGGACACAGGTCTATACAGAGGTCTCTCACCCAAAGGCAGACAGACAACTAACCAACATTTTTACTTGCTTAAATACCTGTCTGCTTAAATTATAGGCAGGTGTCTCTCATTACATAGAGCCAGGAGCTGGTTGAATTAAAAAAAAAACATCTTAAGTGAGATTTTCACGTAAATATTGCCTTGTAGTGCTACTTAGGTATAAAGGTGTTACACAAAAAAAAAACGTATGTGAATTATTAAGGAATACTTAAGGGGAAATCAGTCAGTTCTACTTAAGTATTTTAACTACAAAAGTTTGACAATTAAAATAATTTGGTTGCCATTGTGACTTGACTTACTATACAGAGTACAGTAAGCTACTTGTTTAAAATTCCAGGCATGCTTAAGTGTTTTCCCTGACAAGAATGGTTAAGATGTTTTGTGCAACACCCTTAAGTTTTTCCCTTACCTAAGTGAAAAATATACTTAATTGTCACACTTAAGTGAAATACTTACTATATTTTATGCAACCGGCCCCAGGTGTTTCTCATCCTGGCTCTAATTCCAGCCCTGAGGGATTCTGGGGTGGTGTAGTACTGTATCCTGCTTGGACTATATTTTCCTCCCCCTACTCTGCCACAATATACAGTGGCTCTCAAAAGTATTCACCCCGTTGAACTCAAAATGGATTTAATTAGGAGTTTTTGCCACTGATCAACACAAAAAAGTCCATAATGTCAAAGTGAAAAATAAAATCTAAAAACTGTTCTAAATTAATTACAAATACAAAACAGAAAATAATTGATTGCATAAGTATTCACCCCCTTGAGTCAATATTTGGTAGAGGCACCTTTGGCAGCAATTACAGCCATGAGTCTATTTCACCGGGTTAAGTGATCTTTGACCAAGAACCAGAGAACATGACCACAATGCAAGAACGGACCTGGTCATTAAAAATGGTGAAGGTTGCATCAGTTATGAATATTATTGCTGAGCCTACAGGTTGATAAAGTATATAACAATGCGTAATGTCACAGATATGTCTGTCAGAAGTTCTATGCCAATACATAATGCAAAATATATCTCTAGGCAAACGTGTTAGACTGAATTGCTAAGCATAGGTCCATATTGTTCCAAGTGCTTTAATTTTATTTCACGCTAGAAATGTGAAACCTTTTTTTTATTTTTTTTTTAATTTCTGATCTACATATGCTTTGAGCAATAAATCGTTTTGAGCCTAACGTGAGTGTCTGACCCAGACACAGAAACTGAAGTTTTAACCACTGACATGGTCCCGCCCACAACAATACAGCACCTGATTCAGACAAAAAACACAAAGTGTCCCTTCAGGGCGCAGTGCCCTCAGCAATTCCACAGGTTGCTACACTATTCATGTTGTGTTGTACACAATAAAGGTAACGTATAACAAGGTTTATTCAACACGTAAATAACAGTTATTTACATGTTCGAATGTGGCTGGAGCCTAAATTGGCTAATTGTTAATTATTGATTAATTGGGCTCCAGCCACAGATTATAAAAGCCAGGAGGAATTATTTGTCTGGTGGAGTGGTTTGGTTTTTGGGCACGCGCACGTGCACGCGTAGAGTAAGCTTTACCTGTAATCATGCGTATATATAGGTACTTGTTTAGTTTGAATTTTTTGTTCCTGTGTTGTTTGGAAACCCTGTTGTTTGGCCCTTGTGCCCTTTTATTTTGTGTTTTGAAAACTCTATTTTGTTGTTTAATAAAACACTGCACAGCCACGCACTTTTTGCTGCGCGTTCCTGCCGCTGGTGTACTATTTTACTGGAACCTGAGGTCACACAATTCACTACATCAGCCATCAGCAAAATCATGAGCAGTCACCTACTTCATACAAGGTTAGTCCTTCGCAACAGTCAATTATATCATAAACTTGCTTATATTACTATTATATTCTAAATAATAATAATAAGGAGTGTATACTCACGCTGCTTAACTAGTTCGGAGTAATTAAAATGGTGTACTCAATCTGTTATTGACTACTTTGCTTAATATGATATGTGAATATATATATATAAATTTTCCTTGAACAGAACACACACACAAGAATATGACTTCTATGGAAGTCCAACGGGTCAACCTACAATTTTTAAATCAAGAAATGGAATACCGCCAGCTAAAGATGAAAAAAATTTAATTGGAGATGCAACTGTTAGAGGAAAAATGAAATGTAAGTTAATTTGATCAATATCACAGTGTTTGGCCATTATGTTATCACTAATTATTATTATTATGATCATGTCATATCTTTTTGTCAGTTTGTCACATTTCTGCTAATATTCAAAGAGCAGCCACACATTTGTTATTTGTACCTTTACTACAACTATACTGCCTTCTGTAACAAAATGTATTTCTAATTAAGTGTATTTTCTCAGGCTGGTTGAATTCGCTGGCAGCTGTATGATATTGGGGACTCGCTCCTTCCTAATTGTTGTAATACTGTGGAGGACCACACATGCCACTGTGATGTCACAAGCCCTTTGTGATGACACCCAGAGGTTCTTTAAACAGGCAAACCTGGCTTTAAGGATGCCAAAGGTCATCTCAATTTTTACTCTGGTCTAACAAAGACAAATTGAGCTTTGCCTGAGATCATCAAAAACGGTCGGCACACATAACTTGAAAAGTAACAAAAGTTTTTAAAATTGAAATGCGGTGGTACATACGAAAAAAACCTGACCAATTCAGCTAGAAATGCGGGTGCTCACTTTGCTTATGTACATATGTTAAAAGTAATGTCATTATTTGTCTTTTATTGACCTTGTTCAAAACATTGATGTAACATACTCTCCCTAAATATTCTTCAGCCATGCACTGATCCAGGCCATTGTGCCTTAACATTAGTAATGAGGCATTGTGAGTCACAAATCATCTGAAATATGAATAAATAAAAGTCAATACAAAACATAGATCTGTTACAGTAGTAAAATTAACTATTAAGCAAATAGAAGTGTTTGCACAAGCTTGCATTGTTTTCAAATTATTGATATTATGTAATATGTTTGAATTTTACTTAATTATAAATCATTTTGTTTTGAATTATAAAGCATTCACAACTCTGAACAAAGTGCAATGTTTCACATTTAAGAAACATTACAAGAATTCAAATTAAAAAGAAAAAGTCACAGTAGATTTTTTTTTGTCCCCAAGCACGTTTAAATTTTAGAAGCTGTTATTTTGTTAGTAATTGATTGTGTAGCAGTATAACGTCTGTTCTTACAACTGTTCACTTGACTTTTTTTTTTCTTCTTAATAACAACTACACAGTAACAATTCATCCAGTTTTATTTCTAACAGTGCACTTTGGAATTTATGTGATTTACTTTGTTGCTGATGAAAGGAACGCCCAGAGCCTGTGTGTTTCTGCAATATTCACAGTATTAAAAACCGCTGTGTAGTGTCCAAATATGATCATATAAAGAAGTATACAAAACGGGTAATATTGTGAAAATTAAATGTGTGCAGATGAATCACTAAGTATTTAGTAATTACTAATTATATATTTACGTGACTCATAGAAGTAAGGAACAGTTACTAGTACACAAAAATACAATATGCATTCAATATGATTGATTAAACTTTTACATAATTTACCCGCACATTCAAACTGTGGAAGCCTTTTCGGTTCGCATAGTTTGCCTCTTGTTGGGTGGATGGGGATTTAACGAGGATGTGTGTGCAATCCACCACACCAATGACGTTGGGAAACACTACTTAAGTAACAAATGTATTAATAATAATGAAAAATATGTTTTTATGAAAATATGTATTTATATGGATGTTTTTTTGCCTTATTTATACGGACAAAAGCATTAAATGATTTCATACTGCTGCCAAATGTGTCAATTCACAACATCCAAAATAAATAAGTAACCACAATAAGCCTATTTGTTGTTTTTTAAATGTGGAAAAATTATACACAGCCTGACGAAAGTATTGGGACAGAAGCCTACAAACAGAACATCTGCTTTTTTTAACCACTCCTTACTTACTAAATACGTTGCTGATATCACTAACTAGATAATCCAGACCAGATCCTGACAAACCAGTTTAACAAACAGTGCAGGACTGAATAAAGTCACTAAACAATAGACTAAAACAAAGTAAGATATATATATATATATATATATATATATATATATATATATATATATATATATATATATACACACACACACACACAGTGTGTATATATACTTTATCACAATTGTTTTTTTATGCCACACTACCTTTCCAAGATATATCTTTGAGTCCAATGCAGGGGATAGTTGTATGAGAAAAATTAGAAAACCATAGCAACATTATCTTTAAAGGCCATGTGGAAGTCCCTTTAAATAACACATGTAGAAAGATGGGGTGCGGAAGAAAACAGGTTTTATTATATAGAAGTCACAAAGTGTAACAAAAAGATAAAAAAAAATAATGGTGCATTGTGACTTTAAATGCAGTGAAATATTTACAAGGTGCAGCTTTGATTCACAGGGATTCCAGGGTGGAACCACTTCAGGCTGCCGGGACAACAGCAGAGCTGTAGTAGAGAGTCAGGTGCTGCCAACAGGTAATGCTCTTCAATGGTCTGGTGTGGGCATACTCATTGGTGGAATGGAGATCCGTGTACCTTGTCAGTCTGCAAAAGGCAAAGCTTTTAAAAGAGTTTAGTGGTTTTTCTTCAAGTGCACAGCCTTCTCTCCCTAGTCATAGGAACGCTGCCCTGACTACTGGAGAGTATGTCCCTTTTGTAAACCTTAGCTCCACCCTCTACCTGTTTACCTGGGATTGGACCCAGGTGTACATCGTTCCCCTCCACCAGCCTCCTAGCTAGCTGGCACCTATGGAATATTAACCCCGTAGTTGCCAAAGCCTGCTGGAGGGACGGGTTCCTCCTGTTCCCTCTGCTGTTGGGAGGTAAGCTTTTCAGTGCAGGGATTCTACCTACCCTGTCACAGGCCAGTAAACAAAAGTTGCTACAGCTTTTTAATGCACACTGCTGCTACTTTTGCAATAAACACTTAGCAATTGCACTTGCTTTACTGCAACGGTTTGTGCAATCGCTTTAAGAATTAAAAGACATATTGTTGTTGGTATTATTACTAAAATAAATTGCTTTAAATTAACATTTCTGAAATAGCTAAAGATGTATTAAAACTAAGTGTAAACTGCAGAAAAGAAATGAAAGTCTTTGCCCTGCATTGCTGGGGGTTTACACAAGACATTACCAGTCACGTCAGGCTCCCTGAAGGGTCGGTTGGGCAACCCCGTTCAAATTCAGGTTTCCATTTTTAGGCAACAATTAATATAAATAACCTTTGTTTAAATCTTTAACGTTAGACATGAAGTCTTTATCACCCAATGCCAAAGATGTATAAAAAAATGTATTCAATTGTTTTCCTAAGATTTCTTTTTTTAGTTAGTTGTATAAAGTCATAATACTCCGCTACACATTCTAACTACTGAAACCGGCTTTATATCCATAGCTTGATCTTTTTAAAACAATATTCAGAAAACGCCAAATTAGGCACCGTAAATTTTAAAGATGAAGAACAAACAGTACTGTTCAATTGTTTATCAGCCATTTAAATTAATGGCAAAATGCATATAGCAACATTTTTATGACAGTTTGAAAACCTGTACCCTCTTTGAGTACATGGCAAGCAGAAAATTGGTGGTTTATCACAGTAAATCATGTTTTTCATGGTACAATATTGTTTGATCTCTGATCTATTTGTGTTGAAAAAGTGAAACCTGTCTCTTGCCACCGTTGGATGAATGAATCTGTGTGGCACTGTCGCCACCTTGTGGTTATAAATGGAACAGCAAATTATATTCAGATTATTGTTTAAAAAATGTAACAAAAAACAAACAAAAACAAAAACATGAGATAAAATTAAGAAAGTTTCTTTATGACTTGATTTTTTTTTGTTTTTGCAAAGCTCCTAGTCTCATTTTGTAGCACAAGAAAAACACACACATCTATTCTGAAAAATAAAGGTTTTACCGGCCGCTAAAATGCGGTGTATGTAATGCTGTTTACCTGCGTTCTGCACCCACTATCAAATTTGCAGTTTGCCATCATTAATCCATTAAAATTATATTGAAATGCATTCAAATGAAGAAAAGAGCATGGAATTTGGCAGGATCCGGATACTAACAGGGTGCAAACATTATGTAAGGATTTTGCCTTGCACTTAGCAATTGCTGCCCTCTAAAAACATTGCACCTCTTCTTACAAGGTGCAAACCATTGTAGAAGTGAGTAACTAAGAGCTGTATAAAAGCACACACCTGCAGAGACCTGTCATTGGCAACAGGATGGCTGCTGTGGTATACTTCCTGATGCAGCGACACCTGGGTCATGTTAAGAACATAAGAACATAAGAAAGTTTACAAACGAGAGGAGGCCATTCGGCCCATCTTGCTTGTTTGGTTGTTAGTAGCTTATTGATCCCAAAATCTCATCAAGCAGCTTCTTGAAGGATTCCAGGGTGTCAGCTTCAACAACATTACTGGGGAGTTGATTCCAGACCCTCACAATTCTCTGTGTAAAAAAGTGCCTCCTATTTTCTGTTCTGAATGCCCCTTTGTCTAATCTCCATTTGTGACGCCTGGTCCTTGTTTCTTTTCTTCAGGCTGAAAATTCCCTTGGGTCGACACTGTCAACACCTTTTAGAATTTTGAATGCTTGAATTAGGTCGCCACGTAGTCTTCTTTGTTCAAGACTGAACAGATTCAATTCTTTTAGCCTGTCTGCATATGACATGCTTTTTAAGCCCGGAATAATTCTGGTCGCTCTTCTTTGCACTCTTTCTAGAGCAGCAATATCTTTTTTATAGCGAGGTGACCAGAACTGCACACAATATTCAAAATGAGGTCTTACTAGTGCATTGTACAGTTTTAACATTACTTCCCTTGATTTAAATTCAACACTTTTCACAATGTATCCGAGCATCTTGTTAGCCTTTTTTATAGCTTCCCCACTTTGTCTAGATGAAGACATTTCTGAGTCAACAAAAACTCCTAGGTCTTTTTCATAGATTCCTTCTCCAATTTCAGTATCTCCCATATGATATTTATAATATGCACTTTTATTTCCTGCATGCAGTACCTTACACTTTTCTCTATTAAATGTCATTTGCCATGTGTCTGCCCAGTTCTGAATCTTGTCTAGATCATTTTGAATGACCTTTGCTGCTGCAACAGTGTTTGCCACTCCTCCTACTTTTGTGTCGTCTGCAAATTTAACAAGTTTGCTTACTATACCAGAATCTAAATCATTAATGTAGATTAGGAATAGCAGAGGACCTAATATTGATCCCTGTGGTACACGACTGGTTACCACACTCCATTCTGAGGTTTTTCCTCTAATCAGTGCTTTCTGTTTTCTACATGTTAACCACTCCCTAATCCATGTACATGTGTTTCCTTGAATTCCAACTGCATTCAGTCTCAGAATTAATCTTTTGTGGGGGACTTTGTCAAAAGCTTTCTGGAAATCAAAATAAACCATGTCATATGCTTTGCAATTATCCATTATCGATGTTGCATCCTCAAAAAAATCAAGCAAGTTAGTTAGGCACGATCTCCCTTTCCTAAAACCATGTTGACTGTCTCCCAGGACCCTGTTACCATATAGGTAATTTTCCATTTTGGATCTTATTATAGTTTCCATAAGTTTGCATGTAATAGAAGTCAGGCTTACTGGTCTGTAGTTACCTGGTTCAGTTTTGTTTCCCTTTTTGTGGATCGGTATTACGTTTGCAATTTTCCAGTCTGTCGGTACCACCCCTGTGTCAAGAGACTGCTGCATGATCTTGGTTAGCGGTTTGTAAATTACTTCTTTCATTTCTTTGAGTACTACTGGGAGGATCTCATCCGGCTCAGGGGATTTGTTTATTTTAAGAGCTCCTAGTCCCTTTAACACTTCTGCCTCAGTTATGCTAAAGTTATTTAAAACTGGATAGGAACTGGATGACATGTGGGGCATGTTGTCAGTATCTTCCTTTATAAAAACTTGTGAAAAGTAATCATTTAATATATTTGCTATTTATTTTCTTCATCTACGATTTTGCCATTTGTATCTCTTAAACATTTAATCTCCTCTTTGAATGTTCGCTTGCTGTTGTAATATTGGAAAAACATTTTGGAATTGGTTTTAGCTCCCTTAGCAATGTTCATTTCTATTTCTCTCTTGGCCTTTCTAACTTCCTTTTTGACTTGCGTTTGCAGTTCTGTGTACTCTTTCTGCGTACTTTCTTTTTGGTCCTTTTTTAATGCTCTGTAAAGTGTCTTTTTTCGCTGAATATTTTTTTTAATTGATCTATTAAACCATTTTGGCAATTTAGTTTTACATTTAGATTTGTCTACTTTAGGGATGTAATTGTTTTGCGCCTCTAGTACTACATTTTTGAAGAACAACCATCCTTCTTCTGTGGGTGTTTTCTCTATTTTACTCCAATCTACTTCTGTTAGTCTCTGTTTCATACCTTCATAGTTTGCTTTTCTAAAATTGTAAACCGCAGCTTTAGTCATTACTTTTGGGGTTTTAAAAAACACTTCAAATGAGATCATGTTGTGGTCTGAGTTTGCCAGTGGTTCTCTGACCTCTGTTTTAGTTATTCTATCTTCGTTATTTGAAAAGACTAAATCAAGGCATGCCTCCCCTCTAGTCGGTGCCTTGACAAATTGTGTTAGGAAGCAGTCATTTGTCATTTCCACCATTTCTATTTCATCCTTCGTGCTACCCACCGGGTTTTCCCATTTTATATGGGGGAAGTTGAAATCCCCCCATTAGTATGGCTTCTCCTTTGCTACATTCATTTCTAATGTCATTGTTTAACAGATTATTTTGCTCGCCGTCTGAATCTGGCGGTCTATAGCATGCTCCTATTATTATGCCCTTTGACTTTTTGTCCGTTATTCTGACCCATATTGATTCGGTTTTATTTTCTTTGTTCAGGTTTAACACCTGGGCTTCAAGACTGTTTCTTATGTATAGCGCTACCCCTCCTCCTCTTCTGTCCTGCCTGTCTTTCCTATACAGTGTATACCCACAAATATTATATTCGTCCCCATCACTCTCAGACAACCACATTTCTGTAACACCTATCACATCATAGTTACCTGTTAGTGCAGTAGCTTCAAGTTCTAGAATTTTGTTTCTGATACTTCTAGCATTTAGATAAATACATTTAATGGTTGTCTTACCTGAGTTGTTGTTCTTTTGAGGAGTATCTAAGTATGGAAGGCCATCAGGGTCAAAAACTTGTGCTGTTTAGTACACGTTTCAAATAAATGACTACTCATAGTACTGTGACACACTACTCTTTCTATTTTGTTAGCTACACATACTACTTTTACTACACATACAGATTTGGGTATGTATTGAAAGAATTTAAGAAAGTAGTACATGTACTAAATGATCCAATGAAAAGTCGCCTTACATTTTCCATGCTCTTCCAAAAGTGATCAGGGAATCTGGGCCTTTGAATATTTTTAAAAGTCATCTCAAAACATACTTTTTAAAGTTGCCTTTCCAATTTTTGAACTTCTGTTTGGCTTGTTGGCTGTCTGGTAGTGGCTGTGGGCTCTCGGTCAGCAGCTGTTGTGACAGTACCGATGCTAGCGGTAGGTACTCACTCCAACAGTGACCATGCTAGCAGTGATGGCGGTACCAGCAGTATCAATGCTGGCTGTGGCTGTAGGCACTCAGGCCATGGCTGTGGTATTAGCTGCTCCTGTGGTGCCAACTGCTCCTGTTTTCTGCTCATACCCTTTGCAGGGCGACGGCAGCTCTCTGTATCTTGCCACTATTTCTGCCAGGGGCTTGAGGAGCTTCTGTCGCCATTCATCCAGCATGCTGGGACAGTACACTGTGTAGTGCCCATACTAAAAGTTTTCCCAGCCTTCCTCCTCCTGTGTAGCGTGCAGGTGTATTAGGAATTCCAATGGCTCCTTTGCCTGCCTCCGGGAATGGCCTCCCTTCCTCTGCTTTTGTTTTCAGGCTTATGACTCATATTCCTCTTGGCTCAAGAGGGGACAGCACACCTCTTTGTGTCAGAACTCCCTACAGATGAAGCACCAATCTCGGTCCTCTAGGTCCTCAAAGAGGAATAACAGAAGAGGTTCCACCCCCCCCCCCCCCCCCCCCCCCCCCCCCCCCCCCCCCAAGCCCTATTTGACTCCCTATTGACTCACACACAAGGGTACATTTACAGCTGACTGGCGGAATCGAACACAAATCATAGTGCAGCCAACACAGACCCCTCTCTCATACAGTTGCACTGTGCACGTGACACCCAAGGCAGCACGCTAGCACTGCCTAGACATGAAACGTGCTTCCACTCACAGACTCATGCAGGGTGACACACACACAAACGGTGGGGAAGACAGGACAGTACACAAACACACACCAATACCACACACTAACACTCCCGTTCCCCTCCCAGCGTCCAGTCCCAAGCAGTCCAAACTGACCTGCCATTACACTATTATTCATAACTTGCTGTTTAAAAAAAGACCCAGCGATTTTTGGAAGTTTTACGGTGACAGAAATAATAATAATACCCCCCCCCCATAACACAGGAAAAGTAAAGGCATATAAATAATATTGTACAAATATTCCCTGATCACTTTTGGCAGAGCATGGAAAATGTGAGGCAACTTTTCATTGGATCATTTAGTACACATACTATTTTCTTTAAATGAATTGGCTCTTATTTAATTTCTAAAGAACTGATTGGCCCAAATTTGTATGTATAGTAAAAATAGTATGTGTAGTTAACAAAACAGAGCACGTAGTGTATCACACTACTACATGTAGTCACTTATTTGAAATGTGTACTAAACATTACATGTTTTTGACCCAGATGGTCTTCCATAGAAGAGAGGCAGGAACAAGTTTGGAGAAGAGCAAGACAAAGAAGGGAAGAGCTAGCCCCCAAGTCAATCTAGAGACCGTTATCCCTGCACATGTGAAAGAGCTATGTTCTCTGCACTACTTACCCTCTGGTTCCTTTCAGACCACAGTTGGAATGTCTGGAGGGATAGCCCAATCCACCTTTTCCAGAGTGTTAGGCATATTTCTGGATGTCATGCTGAAAAGGTCAGGCCAATACATATAATTTCCTAATGATACTCGCACAACTGATGTTGGCTGAGACTTTTCCAAACAACTCTGTTTCATGCTGAGTGACCTCAACTGTAAGTACTCTCAGCTCCTTCTCAGAAAACTTTTCTTTTCTTTTCCAATGTGCCAAGAGGACTTTGCTGCCCATGTTCTGATGTTTTTTAAGATTTCAAGAAAAAAATAGACATGTCCTGATGCTGCCATTATTGCAAAGCCTCAAAACTCAATGTTCACTTTCAACCAAAGTAGTTTGATGAGGATCCCTCTAGTGGCAATATTCTATGTTTCCAATCTTGCTGTATTACACATGAGTTAGAAATTATATATGAGCAACATTATATTTCAGTTTCCTGCTGTTAAAATACATATGGATTCTGTATATATTTTCAGACCAAAACATGTACAAACAGACGTGTTGAAAAAAAAAAGTAAAATGTTTTTGGTCACTCCTATATCCAGGATAAACTAATTCATGGACACAGTGCTTTAAACAGTTAGGCTGGCTTCACTGTTTTAGTAATGCAAAATTGGATTGATTTGGATGTTGCCTCTCCATAAACCCCTCAAGGTCATGGTGGTAACCTTTAAATAAAATAATAAATAAACAAAAAACATTTAAAACAGAGTTCAGACAAAGGGGTAGATGTAAAGATATGGGCAAAGAGATTTGCGGGTGCAAAGCCCCCATAATACTGCCGTAAATCATATGCGGCGAGTGCTCCCTTGGACCAGAACACCATCTGCCACTACTCTAAAGCCCTGTTCACAATGGCATGCTTTACCCGGGTCGGAAACTACCCGGGTCAGGACCTGCGGGTTGGCTATGCGATTTCACACTTTTTTTTTTAAAGCAGGGTTGACCTGGGTGACAGACGCAAAGCAAACAATGCATGTATTGATGACCTGGAAGCTGCTTGTTTCAGACGTTTTAGCCCGTCGATGCGGGCTCTACTGTGTGGTAGAAGACAACAACTGGAGTTATGCGTCCTGAGCCAAAGTTGAGGGTGCTAACGAAAGTCAAGGTCATCTACCACAAGGTAGAGACCACATCGAGAGGGCTCTATCACTATTAGAAAACGATTCATGTATTTTCTCTTGAAAAAAAAAACTTTAAAACCTATATTTACTTGAACTTCTGATATTTCACCAGTTAACATTCTGCTGAGGAAAATAGTCCCTAAAATACATGTAGAGAAAACATAATTATTATTTAAATTATTATTATTGCTAACATATTTATTTATTGGGGTCTTACTCTATCTTACTATAATTTATCTGGAGATGTACAATTGTTGAGTAGTCCGTGTAGTATTGAGTCTGACTCGAAACTTGTTGTTGGAGGCGGGGCGTCATTCAAGCAGGCAGGGAGTCGATTGACTATTGCTGAAAGAACTGAAAGAGGGTTGGCAGTTTAACTGGCTATTTTTGAGGGAGGGTCTTGTTTGGATCTAGCCGATGACAGAATTGTGGACCAATCGTGTCTTCCCTGTTGATTTGCTGTCCAGTAGCTGTGAATTGAGCCTTCATTATGGTGTCCTGTCATGTACATGATTTCCCTTGTCTCTGGACCAGCATCAGAAAGTATGTTTTTAAGTAGCTTTTTATGTTATCAGATTAGTTGTAGATTAGAATGTTAAGGGAAAAAGCCAGTATTTGTGCATGGATTGATTTTAAAATATAATTCACAATTAAGCACTTCAACGTTCCAGCGGGCATCTATGCAATATATATATATATTTAAGCGAAAGAGCTCGTCGATGTGGGCTCTACCGTGTGGTAGATGACCGCAACTGGAGTTATGCGTCCTGAGTCATAGGTGAGGACGCTAACAAAAGTCAAGGTCATCTACCAAACGGTAGCGCCCGCATCAAGATGCCAATATATAGAAGAAATATAGCTAGACTTATAGAATTGTTTTAGGACACCTCCAGGAACTTAAAAGCAAAGTAATTGAAAGCTTTGTTGACAATTAGGAACATTTAAAAATAGCATTAAAAAAACAGGAGTCAGGTACTATATCAGTTGAATCGGTGACAAATCCATTCAGGATCCATTATGTCTTTTACAGTATGTGTAACAGACATAGTTCCATTACACTTCAGCTACAGTTCGCGTGTAGTCATCGTTTTGGTAAGTAGCATTTTCAGAGTCATATCGTATCGGTACCGTATGTTAAAATATAGCACTGAATTCACAAAACCAACAAAATACATCCTACTTTATGTATATTTTACATTTTTAAAGTTAAATACAGTACCTGAAGTAGATATAGACTAGGCATTTATCATCAACAACAAAAATGTATGCACTGTGCAAAATGTTTAGGCCAGGGCTAAGAATGAAAAATCTATAGAAAAAAAGGGGGAATTTTTTACATTGCAAAAATAAATGGCTGCAGGAAGGTTAATCTAAGCAGAAACACAACAGAATTTATGTAAGCACAGGACAGGACAGGACTTATGTGAGGACAGGACAGGAGATATCTTAAAAGAGCAAAGTTAATTTAAGATTTGAGGAAAACAAGAAAAACAAGCACAATAGAAGAATAATGGCATCTCAAATAAAACTTATTTTGTTAAAAAGAGAGCTGCTAGTGACAGTGGTGAGGATGTTGAAAGTGATACTGTAAAGCATACCAGAAGCAGTGTCATGTTAGCTGATTGTGTGTGACAGCATGCAAACAGAACAAGAGATTGAGCCTGAATCAACAAGTATTGATGAAACCAAAGATGACAGCCTTCCAGAGTGTTGGACAGTGACTCAGAAGGTACAATTCATGGAAAAGAACCCTTGGTTGATAAAAAATTGGGTTGTAAAACATGCAGAGAGGTTGGAAGTCTAGGTGCCTCGAAAACACAAGGGATGAAAACATCACTTGAATGGTCAAATTCTAGTATAACACATTATGGAGAAACTAAAGAACAACAACAAATGTCACTGCGGCAAAGTGGTGAGTGGATACAGGTGAGTGAAGTGCAATGCAGATACAAAACTGACAGACAGTGAATTTCAGGTGCAAGTTGTTTATTGATAATTAGCAATGTCCAGAGCCTTATGGCAAACACCTGTAAATAATAAATGTTGGAGTGATACAGCGGCACGAATCACTCATAACTGTAATCCCAGGGTTTGACCCACAACTAAAAGTCCAGGTTTTACACACACCCACACTAAACACACTACACAAACACAGTTAACAGTGAGTGATATTAGGTGCTAGTGTGGAAATAGAGTTCCCTGCGAAATGCAGGGGTGGAAGTGATGTCCGGGTTGATGCTGGCTTGCGCTACAGCTCCAGATCGTGTTACTGGTAGTCTATTTAGACAAACAACAGTTACAGTTACAGTCAAACACAAGACAAACACTCACGGTTTTCAACAATACAAGGTTCCTTTTAGGTCAAATCTAACCATTTACAAAGGAACAGATTACTTTGCTACGACCCCTATTTATACCCTCCCTCATGACCCCTTGGTTAACAAGCACATCCGCTTCTCCATTCCGTGGATGCCATGCAGTTTCCCATCCAGGTCATTGAGTTTGGGTACTGTAGTTCCACCCCTTTTCTAGTCAGCTGTCTTCCACCTATCCACAGGAATAAATTATCATGCTTTTTAGTCCAGGGTACTCTGTTCCCTTTACATACGCCCTCACACTTTGTGAGGGAGATCTAACACCAAGCATCATTCCATCTCTGTCACTTAGGAAGAAGATTGGAGAACATAAAAATTCTGAGGCACACAAGGCTGCTTTGAGAATTATAGAAAATGCTAAAAAATCCAGTCTTGAAAACATGCAAGTACAGCAAGTACAGCTTGAGTGTTTTGTACAGCTTACACAATTAATAAAATCAACAGGCCATTTACTGATTTTGAAACAGATATTCAACTACACATACAGAATGGTTCTGACCTGGGGTGTTCTCTGCACTCCAGAATTTCTTGTGCAAATATTCTGGAGAAATGCACAAAAAGCTGGTGTCTGCAGTAGTTTTATCCAAACCTAAACTAGCACTTATTCTTGATGAGTCCACATCATTGAAAGCAAAAAAGCAACACTAATTGTTTATTTGAGATTACAGCTCAGTGACATGAGTGGTCAAACTACTATATTCCTCTGTTTGATTGAGCTTTCTGATATTTCAGCTAAAGGCATTTTCACACCTCTACTAAACAGCCTTAACAAATTTTGAATATCTAAGGAAATTCTCAGTGAGTGCCTTGTAGCTTTGTGCTGTGATGGGGCTGCAGTGGTGTTAGGATGGAAATCAGGTGTTGCTCAGTTATTAGAATTAATTTTTGTAGGGATATATATATATATATATATATATATATATATATATATATATATATATATATATATATATATATATATATATATACACACACACACACACACACACACACACAGTGCCTTGCAAAAGTATTCAGACCCCTAACCAATTCTCTCATATCACTGAATTACAAATGGTACACTGAAATTTCATTCTGTTTGATTATTTTTTTAAAAAACACTGAAACTTTAAACTTTTAAGGTGACATTGGTTTTATGTTGGGAAATATTTTTAAGAAAAACAAAAAACCTGAAATATCTTGCTTGCATAAGTATTCAGCCCCTGTGCTGTGGAAGCTCACAGTTTGCACCTATGAAAGAAATGGCCCTAACGAGGACACAATTACCTTACCATTGGCCTCCACCTGTGAACCATTAAAGTTGCTGTCACATTTTCTGGATAAAAACCCCACTGTTGATTGATCATTGGTAAGACTGTGAATCTGAAGAAAAAATGAAGACCAAACAGCATTTTATAGAAGTTAGAGATAAAGAGACAAATGCATAGATTAGGGAAAGGGTACAAAATAACATCCAAGTGTTTGGATAGCCCAGTGAGCACAGTTGGATCAATAATCAGGAAGTGGAAGCTGCATCACACCACCCTGGCACTGCCAAGAAAAGCCAGTCCCTCAAAACTCAACGCTCAAACAAGAAGGAGACTTGTGAGAGAAGCCACAGAGAGGCCGACAATCACTTTGGGAGCTACAGAGTTCAGTGGCTGGGAGTGGAGTAATGGTGCACCAGTCAACCATATCAAGAGCTCTGCATAACACTGGCCTGCATGGGAGGGTGGCAAGAAAGAAGCCATTACTCAAAAAGTACCATATGAAAGCACGTCTGGAGTTTGCCAGAAAGCATGAGAGTGACCCAGCTGCGATGTGTGAAAAGGTTTTCTGGTCAGATGAGACCAAGATAGAGCTTTTTGGCCAAAACTCAAAGTGCTATGTGTGGCGCAAACCTAACACTGCCCATGCCTCAAGACATACCATCCCTACAGTGAAGTATGGTGGTGGCAGCATCATGCTGTGGGGATGCTTTTCATCAGCAGGGACTGGGCATCTTGTTACAATTGAAGGAAGAATGGATGGAGCAAAATACAGGAAAATACTGCAAGAGAATCTGCTTCAGTCCGCTAAAAAACTGAAGCTGGGGAGGAAATTCACCTTTCAGCAAGACAATGATCCCAAGCACAAGGCCAAAGCAACATTGGAGTGGCTCAAGAACAAAAAGGTGAATGTCCTGCAGTGGCCCAGTCAAAGTCCTGATCTCAATCCCATTGAGAATCTATGTCGCTATTTGAAAATTGCGGTCCACAAGCGTCGTCCAACCAACCTGAACAACCTGGAGCAAATCTGCCAAGAAGAATGGGCCAAAATCACTCTGACACTGTGTGCAAAGCTGGTACATACTTACCCCAAAAGACTTAAAGCTGTTATTGCAGCGAAAGGTGGCTCTACCAAATATTAATGTGTGGGGGTTGAATACTTATGCAAGCAAGATATTTCAGTTTTTTATTTTTCTTAAAAATATTTCCCAACATAAAACCAATGTCACCTTACAATAATTGATTTTGAGTTTAAGTGTTTTAAAATAAAATATCAAACAGAACGAAATTTCAATGTACCATTTGTAATTCAGTAATATGAGAGAATTGGTCAGGGGTCTGAATACTTTTGCAAGGCACTGTATATATATATATATATATATATATATATATATATATATATATATATATATATATATAAATCACTACGCACCACTACATTCTAAATTCCATGAGAAACTACCATTTAATTTGTTATTCATTACAAAAACACTGCCAAAAATGAGTGGCATCTCACTTATTTCCTTTAATATATTTGGGGATGAAACTACACATAACTGGTACAACACCAACTTTCTAAGTGAAGACAGCAGTCCATCTGAAAAAAATAAATAAATAAAATAAGTGCACCAGCAATAATAGACAGTTGATGAGGAACAGCTAAATGCTACAGAACAGCTAGAGGAAAACAAAGACTGAAAAAAAACACACAAAAAAATACAGCATGGGCTGGTTAATGTACTTAAAGAAAAAAATATGAACATTCATTTTATGGATAAATCAACAACATAAGAGAATTTTATGCTAGTGCAAGAAGTTCAGCTGAGGACCAGTATTCAGTCTCCAGTTTTATAATGCTGAGCTGGACTAAATACATATTTTAACAGTAGAAGTTTTAACATCTTTGCTGACAGCAATAATGTATACCTGTCAGTCAGGAAAACTCTTAGAAAAGCAGATAACGACAAGGCCAAACAACACCCCCTGAATTACCGGCCTGTATTTTAAGCATATGTGGGAAACTGAGGTACTGTCCCCTGACACCGCGTTTGGATTGGTGCCTCTGGCCTTGTCACCACCCCAGGCGTGGCATATATCATGGGAACCGCACGGCCCGTTGTGTATTTATACATATATATATATATATATATATATATAGAGAGAGAGAGAGAGAGAGAGAGATGCAAATATATTGTAGAAAACAGAAATACGGGCGCTACAAAGATGCCTCAATCAATTCCAACATTCACTAGGTGCTTCATCCCAAGAAAAAATTGAAAGAAAACTGACAGATGTTACTTTCTATGCTCCTTTAAAGAATGACCCCACTATGGACATGAAGACAAAATTAGACATGTTTTTAAAACAAACTTTGAAGAATGGATGGATTAGCAAGACTGAATATGATTTCTTAAAAGTCGACCATGCTATCCGACCGGCATTTTAACGCCTTCCTAAAATCCATAAAGATCCAATACATCCTCCTGGAAGACCTTAGCTAGGGTAAAACTTTAAATAAACGCCCCGGCATTTATTTACAATATTTGCCAGTAGCCCCGGCGCATTGGAGACTGACGACTATTTGACGTTTATTACTAAGATCACTTAACATCTGCAAATATTTCAGGTGCAATCATGAAAAAGCTGCCTGCACACAACCTTATAGAAATGACATAAGTAAATTACAACATTCCAGCAACGTCATTAATTGTTGTGTCAGTGGGTAATACATCCTCCTGAATGCCAATGCATAGATTTTTATCTACAACCTTTTGTTTGTAAACTACCTTTATTTGTATCTGACACGTGATGTTCTTAACCGCATTAATGATATGAAAGTGATCCCCTTCAATTTATTTACAATTGATGTTACCAGTTTGTATACAAACATTCCACATACAGGAGGGTGATGTGGTTAATTTTAATTTAAAATCTAGACCTGTCGAAGCCATTCCACCTTCTCAATTAATTACAGATTTACTTGAATTGTGTTAAAATTCTAATTACTTTGTGTTTGAGGGAAAATATTTTTCACAAATTAAAGGTACAGCAATGGGTGCAGCATTTGCCCCAAATTATGCCAATGTACATGGGATTTTGGGAAGAGAGATTTATCTACAATAACGATAATATTTTTCTACCACTGGCTTCTCTTTGGCTTAGATACATTGACGATGTCCTACCAATATGTTCAGGAACAAAAGATGAACTTGATCAATTTGTAATGTACCTTAACTCTGCAAATAGTCATTTAAAATTTAAATGTGAATTTGATCTAGATAGGATACATTTTTTGGATCTCGAAATTCTGAAAGGGGAGAATAACACCCTTCAAACTATTGTGTTCAACAAACCAATGGATTGGAATTTGTTGCTTTTAGCAAAAAGTCAACATCCTCATTCGCTTATAAGAAATATACTGAGAGGTCAATTCTTAAGAGCAAGAAGAAATTGCAGTACGGCATTACAATTTAAGACAAAATCAGATGAAATGTACTCTAAATTTATCACCCGAGGGTATGACGAATGAGTTCTTAAAGAATAAATGTACAAAGCCAAAGAATGTGATCATTAAATACTCCTTAAAAAGAAAGGTAAACATATCAAAATACAAAGAGCAATTCAACTATATTATTTGTCTAATGATATAAAAGGGATAGTTTTGAAACACTGGCAGATATTAAGGAGTGACACATCTCTGAATTCAAAAATAGAAGAACGACTTATTTTGCCTTCAAACATGCAAAGAAAATTGAGGACAAATTGGTTCACACTGTTCAGACACAAGAAATACCATAACTTTTAATCATCCAAGACTGGGTAAAAAGATAAAAATAAAGGGCTTTATTAACTGCAATACTACAGGAGTAATTTATATGTTAACGTCCAGAGAATTGTGAGGGTCTGGAATCAACTCCCCAGTAATGTTGTTGAAGCTGACACCCTGGGATCCTTCAAGAAGCTGCTTGATGAGATTTTGGGATCAATAAGCTACTAACAACCAAACGAGCAAGATGGGCCGAATGGCCTCCTCTCGTTTGTAAACTTTCTTATGTTCTTATGTTCTTATGTTCATGCAGACTGGTCTACATAGGTCAAACGAAAAGAGCCCTGAAAGTAAGGATCTCTGAACATAAAACAGCTACCAGGAATCAAAATCAAGACCATGCAATAGCTGAACACTAATTACGATTTGTAGGGATAGAGAAAGTTACTTTACCAACTCGAGGTGGCAATCTAGTTCATTTATTATTACGGAGAGACGCACATTGGGAATTTGCCTTCCAAACTTTAGAACCTATTGGTCTCAATGAAGGAATCATGTGCCCTCTAATATGAAATTTCTTCATTACATCTTATTGTTGGATGGCTTATAGGGAATTTTTTATTTCTGTATCATTGTTCTCCAATCTGAAATTTAAAACTGGCCAAGTATATTGGTATTTTTCTAATGGTATTTTTTTTTTTTAATGTTTATGAATATTCTATTTGAACTGTTGTTGGACACGCTTAGGACAAGTAATGGATTGTTTTTCATAATGATGCAAATTGAATCAACTAATTATATTGTTTCTAATGTTAATAAAATTAACAATTAGTTGTTGGATATGTATAAATTGTTAACACATTATGATGAAATGTCTAATAACATATCTAATAGATCTGTGTTTCATTCTAAAGGTGGAAACTGAACCAATTGATTAGACTGTGACTTTATGCAATTAGATAACGAGGTTCATTGATAATGAATATCAGCTGCATTTAACAGATTCTATGAACTCAATTTTTCAACATGCTCTGATGAAGACAATATGTCAAAACGTGTGAGCTTTATTTTGTTTTTATTTTTACCTTGTTCTTAATAAAATATGAATAATTGAAAGACACTTTGGGATATATTAAATGAGAGTTGCTGGCTTCACTCTTCAGTGGTGGAAACATCATTCAAAGTATTTTTTCTTTTTCTTTTTTCAGAGCCCTGTCTGTGTGTTTGTTGGAGATTCACTGTGTGTGTGGTCATTTTATAGTGCATGGGAGTGGTGTCATGGCCGTAGGGTCATGCAGGTCCCAGAAACCTTCAGGGCTAAATGGGAAACACCTGGGTGCACTTGGGGATCGTTTTAAGTTCATTATTGTTTAAGTGTTTGTAATTAATTTAACTTGGGCATGTATAAAAGCTTGTCTTTGTATGTGATGGTGGTGGGTTATGAAGTAGGAGTTTGATGGGGATAAGAGTGAGTAATACTGACAGCTGTGTTGTACTGGGTGTATTGCGTTTACAAGTTAAAACTATGTTTTGTAAGTGTTAAACTGGGTTTTGAAGTGAGTAAATCGCTTAGCTGTCCTGTGGTAGTAAAGAGTTGGGAAAAGTTTAGTTAGTGCTCCTTGATAGAGTTAAGTTTTTGTTTAGTCTAATTTGTTTTTGTGTTTAATAAAAGTGCACAAGAGTGCTGAAAAGGTGTTGTTCTGTATCTGGGTCGGCTATCTTAAAGGGCGAAAATGAGCCTCGGACGAAGGCTATGTTACTATGATATATATATATATATATATATATATATATATATATATATATATATATATATATATATATATATACAGTACTGTACAAAAGTTTTAGGCAGATGTGAAAAAATGCTGTGAATTAAGAATGCTTTCAAATATAGACATGTTAATAGATTATATTTATTAATTAACAAAATGCAAAGTGAGTGAACAGAAGAAAAATCTACATCAAATCAATATTTGGTGTGACCACCCTTTGCTTTCAAAACAGCATCAATTCTTCTAGGTACACTTGCACACAGTTTTTGAAGGAACTTGGCAGGTAGGTTGGCCCAAACACCTTGGAGAACTAACCACAGCTCTTCTGTGGATTTAGGCAGCCTCAGTTGCTTTTCTCTCTTCATGTAATCCCAGACAGACTCAATGATGTTGAGATCAGGGCTCTGTGGGGGCAATAATCACTTCCAGGACTCTGAAGATAGTTCTTAATGACTTTCGCTGTATGTTTGGGGTCATTGTCATGCTGCAAAATAAATTTGGGGCCAATCAGATGCCTCCATGCTGGTATTGCATGATGGATAAGTATCTGTCTGTACTTCTCAGCATTGAGGAGACCATTAATACTGACCAAATCCCCAACTCCATTTGCAGAAATGCAGCCCCAAACTTGCAAGGAACCTCCACCATGCTTCACAGTTGCCTGCAGACACTCATTCGTGTACTGCTCTCCAGCCCTTCGGTGAACAAACTGTCTTCTGCTACAGCCAAATATTTCAAATTTTGACTCATCAGTCCAGAGCACCTGCTGCCATTTTTCTGCACCCCGTTCCTGTGTTTTCGTGCATAGTTGAGTCGCTTGGCCTTGTTTCCATGTCTGAGGTATGGCTTTTTGGCCACAAGTCTTCCATGAAGGCCACTTCTGACCAGACTTCTCCGGACTGTAGATGGATGTACCAGGGTCCCACTGTTTTCTGCCAATTCTGAGCTGATGGCACTGCTGGACATCTTCCGATTGCGAAGGGAAGTAAGCATGATGTGTCTTTCATCTGCTGCAGTAAGTTTCCTTGGCCGACCACTGCGTCTACGGTCCTCAACGTTGCTCGTTTCTTTGTGCTTCTTCGAGCTTGGATAGCTCTTCTGGAAACCCCTGTCTGCCTTGAAATTTCTGCCTGGGAGAGACCTTGCTGATGCACAATAACTACCTTGTGTCTTGTTGCTGTCCTCAGTCTTGCCATGGTGTATGACTTTTGACAGTAAACTGTCTTCAGCAACCTCACCTTGTTAGCTGAGTTTGGCTGTTCCTCACCCAGTTTTATTCCTCCTACACAGCTGTTTCTGTTTCAGTTAATGATTGTGTTTCAACCTACATATTGAATTGATGATCATTAGCACCTGTTTGGTATAATTATTTAATCATACACCTGACTATATGCCTACAAAATCCCTGACTTTGTGCAAGTGTACCTAGCAAAATTGATGCTGTTTTGAAGGCATAGGGTGGTCACACCAAATATGGACTTGATTTAGATTTTTCTTCTGTTAACTCACTTTGCATTTAGTTAATTGATAAATATAATCTATTAACATGTCTATTGTTGAAAGCATTCTTACTTTACAGCATTTTTTCACACCTGCCTAAAACTTTTGCACAGTACTTTATATATTGAGGCCATATATATATCTGGCCAGTGAATGAAGATTTCATCAACTCAAGTGCCTTATAGAATTAAGTTATGTTTATTACATTTCCACGTTAAATTAACTAGCCCTAGCCTTTAAAAAACAAATATATATATATATATATATATATATATATATATATAATATATATATATATATATATATATATATATATATATATGTCATTTGTTTTTGTAGACATTATTTGGAATGTTACAGCTAATTGTAAATTATTAAAGTAACATCTGATGTTGCAGTAGGACGCATTTGGAGTACACTGACAGTTTTTGTTTT
Organism: Polyodon spathula; assembly: GCF_017654505.1. NCBI lineage: Eukaryota > Metazoa > Chordata > Actinopteri > Acipenseriformes > Polyodontidae > Polyodon > Polyodon spathula. Next base: position 46,765,450 of record NC_054535.1, on the reverse strand, counting down.
GGTATTGCCGTAAGCTTCCCGTGATAAGATGCTGCTCCAGCACTTTCTATTTCTGCGTGCCCAGTAATTGCTTGGAGGTCAAGTAAAAATAAAAAAGATACTTGCAGATATGCTCCAAAGACTCCTTGTAACCTGTCAAACCCCCAAATCTCCCCCAAGAGAGAAAAGGAAAGTGTGGTAACTTGAGAAGGAAGCAAGGGGTCAATCTTTCAAGTATTTTATTAGAACAAACAACTCTCAACCATGTTAGTACAGTCACCGTGTATCAGCGCCATTTTCTAATCTGCCGCAGTCTATGCTGATGAGGTATTATAACAAAGGCTAGGGGGTGGTGCTACTCAAAGTACGGATCGCTTACAGGGTCCAAATAAACAGTTACAACACTTCTCCCCCTTTAAGCTTAATGCCATTTAAATACAAATAAACTTATCCATTGTATGGCCTGCAGTGTTTTTCTTTCTTTCTTTTTTTTAAACTAAAGAATAACTGTGCTCTCTTAGAAATCTAGTCCTAAGGACAAAATTACAAGTCCAGTCTTATTGGAGGTTTGCCACGGCGCTCTGAACGTTGTACACCAACTCTTGTGTCCTTGGAGACTGGGATGGTAACCTCTGCAGGAACTGGGGCAAAGGGTCACCGGAGGAGGCAACGGTGTGGGTGGTGAACTCCTGGACAACTCCATTCCTGGTGCTGTATCCAAGATATCTGGTCCCTCAGATATTTCATCCTGGTCTGCCGATTTAGTAGTGTCCACAGCGCTTGACTCCGTAGCTGTTGCAATGATCGTAGGGTCACAACCAAAGCGAATACGGATGTGGTCCTGATGTCTTCGAATGACACGTCCATCCGACAGCTTCACAATAAAAGAAACTGGTCCACTATTATTCAGAATCACTCCAGGGACCCAGAGCGGACCCTTGCTGAAATTGTGGACATAGACACAGTCACTAGAATTTAAGTCTCTGGACTTGGCATGCTGGCCATGCAAATCTTTCTGCTTCACTTGTTTTGACTCCACTCTAGCTCTGATGTCTGGCTGTAGCAAATCTAAATATGATCTCAGCTTCCTCCCCATCAGTAATTCAGCAGGTGAAAGTTCTGTAGTTGTTTGGGGGGTTATCCTGTATCTAAACAGTAAACGTGCCAATTTAGTTTCAACAGTCCCACTAGACATCCTCTTCAATCCGTCCTTGATGATCTGTACAGCTCTCTCCGGCAGACCATTTGAAGATGGATGGTAGAGTGCGGTCTGTACATGTCGGATTCCATTTTTCTGCATAAACTCGTGAAACATTGTCCCTGTAAATGTTGTGCCATTGTCTGTGACAACCACGTCAGGAAAACCATGGGTCACAAAAACCTGACGCAACTTTTCAATGGTGGTTTGAGCGGTAATGCAGTTCATTGGTGTAGTATATCAATATAACAACATTACAATTGGATGTACATCTATCCATTTCGAATAAGAGTCTGCAATGACTAGGAACATGTAACCCATGAAAGGTCCAGCAAAGTTTACATGCAGCCTAGACCAAGCGCATCCTGGCCATTCCCAGAGGTGTAACGGGACCTGTGCTGCTGTCTTCCAGCTACTTTGGCACTCTTCGCAGAATTTGACCTTTTCCTCTAGGCTTTTATTCATACTTGGCCACCACACAAAACTTTGGGCTAAGCTTTTCATGCATGAAATGCCAGGGTGAGCTTCATGCAGATCATTCATGATCAGTGTGCGCCCTGGAGGTGGTACCACTACACGTGACCCCCACAATATGCACCCATCTTGCACGCTCAACTCATCCTTACGTATGACGTAAGGCTTTAATTCTCCATCTTCAACGTTGTTTGGCCAACCATGTCTAAGGAATTTCTTCACTCAGGACATCACTGGATCCCGCTCTGTCCACAGCTTGATCTGTTTTGCATTCACCGGTGACCCTGACAGTCGTTCCATCAAGAATATGGTATCCCCAGGTAACGGTGTACAGGCAGGTTTGTCTGGCAGGGGCAAGCGGCTCAGGGCATCGGCGTTAGCATTGTCCTTGCCAGCCTTATACACAATTGTATACTGGTAGGCTGATAAACTAAGTGCCCAGCGTTGTATTCGTTCTGAAGCCATGGGTGAGATGGCTTTTGTCTCATTAAATAAGCTCATTACAGGCTTATGGTCTGAGCAAATGGTAAATGGCCTACCATACAAGTACTGGTGAAATTTCTTCACACCAAACACAATTGCTAGCCCTTCCTTATTGAGCTGGGAGTAGCCTTTCTCTGCCACGGTAAGTGTACGTGATGCAAAACCCACAGGTTTTCCTGATCCCTCTACCATCAGATGAGACAGTACGGCTCCCAACGCCATATGGAGAGGCATCACAGGATAGAATAAGCTCCTTCTTTGGGTCAAAATGGACAAGAAAGCGTACTGACTGTAGCAGCTCTTTGACTTCACTGAAGGCTTTGTCTTGGGCTGTCCTCCAGTGCCTTGGAATGTGTTTATGCAACAGCTGGTGCTAGTACTGTTGACAAGACTGGCAAAAACTTCCCATAGTAACTGACCATACCCAGAAATGACTTCGGTTCTGGCACATTTCTTGGAGGTGGAGCTTCAATGATAGCTCTCACTTTCTCTTCCATGGGGGGTTGTCCTTGGGCAGTGATCTGGTGCCCTAAGTAAGTCACACTCGGTGCTTGGAAAGTGCACTTGTTGAGTCTCTTTAACACTTGCTCCAGATTGTCCAAGTGCTCTGTTTCACTGGTTCCAGTTATCGATATATCATCTAGATAGACAGCAACGTGGGGTATGCCTTGTAAGAGGTTGTCAATTGTCTTCTGAAAAATTGCAGGTGCGGACACCACTCCAAACGGTAAGCGATTATACTTGAACAGACCTCATCCAACAACAACTGCTGGTAGGCATGGCTCATGTCAAGCTTTGTAAAAGATTTCCCTCCAGCTAGTGTGGTAAAAAAGTCCTATATGCGTGGCAAAGGATAAGCGTCCAGCTTTGATGCCTGGTTTATGGTCAATTTATAATCTCCACAAATGCGAACAGTCCCATCACTTTTGAGTACTGGCACAATTGGAGCTGCCCAGCATGAAAACTGTACAGGTTCAATGATCACTGCATGCTGCAACCTGTCCAGCTCTTCTTCAACCTTGCCCTTCATTGCATATGGTACTGGCCTGGGTTTAAAAAAACAGGGTGGAACTTGAGAGTCCACAACCAACTGAACAGTCTCTCCACGAAGTGTGCCCAGCTCATCCTTGAACACGTCTTGATAACTTTGCAGAACATCTTGGTACTTGGCTGCCTGAATGTGCTTTATTTCCCCCCAGTCAAGCTTTATTTTCTTTAGCCAGTTGTGTCCCAGGAGGCTTGGGCCTGCACCTTTAACTACTAGAAGTGGTAATCTGGCTCGTTGATTTTTGTATTTCATGTCAACATCCAGTGCTCCTAACAGTCTGATCGGTTCTCCAGTGTATGTACGCAGCAATCCTTGCGTCTCTGTAAGTGCTGGTGCCTGACTGGAACTCCAGGTTTCACGGTAAGTGTGCTCACTTATGACAGATGCTGAGGCTCCTGTATCAATCTCCATTTTAAGCTCTTTATTGTTAACCTTGATACTGGCATACATTGGCTCTACACAGTGTTCACTCAGGTTAAACATAGTATAGGAACACTCCTCCTCTTGCACTGTGCTCTCCAGATGGTGTGCTGTCTGGGGTTTGTTTGACTTAAACTGTCCCGACTTTGCTTTGCCCTTCTTGCCTCTGCACTTCTTAGCAATGTGTCCCTTCTTGCTACAGTTATGGCATACTGCCTCTTTAAATGTGCAACTGCCTGCATGGTGCGGGCCTCCACACCTATAGCACTCTGTACCTGCACTGGGCTTCTTGCTGCCAGCCTTCTTGTTCAGGTGGTGCACTGTACTAGACTGCGTATTTGCTATCTGTAAATCTTGAGCGTTTTTAGCTGCAGTTTCCATTCCCTGAGCCATCTCTAACGCCTTTTTAAAAGTTAACTTGGACTCGGACAGCAAGTGCCGCTGTATCCGGTCATCACTGATTCCACAGACAAGCCTGTCACGCAGCATATCATCCAAAACATTTCCAAACTGGCAGTGTTCCGAATATTGACGTAATTCGGCAATAAACATTGGGACAGATTCGCCTCGTTTACAAAAACAGCTGTGAAACTTAAACCTTTGTACAATCTGTGAAGGTTTAGGGTTGTGGTGATTTCTTACCAGCTCCACTAATTCTTTAAAGGGGGCTTTTCCCGGCTTGACTGATGCGGCCAGATTCCTTATTAGTTTATAGGTTTCCGCCCCGCATACACTGAGAAGGATTGCACGTCTTTTACCTTCATCAGTACTCTCGTTTGCCAAATAAAAATGTTCTAACCTTTCAATGTACTCAGCCCAGTCCTACTGTTCTTCCACAAACTCACTGATTGTACCGTAAGTAGCCATTTCTTCAGCATGGATGCTGCTCGATTCTTAGTTGTTTTCTCTTTTTTATTTTATAGATTCGGGTTTCGTCTTTCTTTTCAACTTGTTTTCGGGAAAAAAACAAAACAAAAAAACAAACAAACAAGCAATCAGAAGTTTATCCTCGTCGCCAAATATATGTGGTAACTTGAGAAGGAAGCAAGAGGTGAATCTTTCAAGTATTTTATTAGAACAAACAACTCTCAACGACGTTAGTACAGTCACCGTGTATCAGCGCCATTTTCTAATCTGCCGCGGTCTGTGCTGATGAGGTATTATAACAAAGGCTAGGGCATGGTGCTACTCAAAGTACGGATCGTTTACAGGGACCAAATAAACAATTAGAACAGAAAGGATCAAGGACAGGTTTTAAGGGTTGCACTGGTAATAACAAATCATATTTACTTGTATGGTGGTGATTAAGTACACATTTGTCTAAATTTAAAATGCAAAACGGTAATTCATATTCTTAATTTCATGTGATAAGTAAATACATTATTTATGTAATATCTGATAATGTAATGTTTTGAAAATGTTTGAATATTAAGTAATTCCAATCAAAATAACGTTCTAAGCAAACGTTCAGAGAACATTTTCTCCTAACTTTACCACAACCTACAACTAATGTTCTAATAATGTCTGGAAAACTTTCCTGAAAAACTTTCTGGGAACGTTATCATAAACAAACGTTTTTGGAACGTTGTGAGAACTTAAATTTGTTAGCTATGATAAAACTTTAAATAAACGCCCTGGCGTTTATTTACAATATTTGCCAGTAGCCCCGGCGCATTGGAGACTGACGACTATTTGGCGTTTATTACTAAGATCACTTAACATCTGCAAATATTTCAGATGCAATCATGAAAAAGCTGACTGTACACAACCTTATAGAAACGACAAAAGTGAATTACAACATTCCAGCAACGTAATTAAAGGTTGTGTCAGTGGGTGCAGTTTGTATTGTAATAATAATACAGTAAAATCCACTAAAGACTGTAAATATAACACAAGCGTGTGTTTTAAGGTAGACTTGCAGTACAATAAAAAACAAACATGTTTTTAAAATTAATAAAAACATTATCATCTTTATTAAAACATTATATGGTTCACCCTCAAAACGTGTACATTGTAAGGATGGACAATTGATGAAAAATAAACGAGCAACGACTCTTTATTGCAAAACAACCGCATGAAATACTGTGTTAATACGAAAAATAAGTTCATACTGTTGATCCACAACATACTCAAAAGTGCTTCAAACTGTTTAAAGATTAACAATAAAATGACACAATGACAACCTGCCTCAAAAGGCAAATCGTATTTAGGTGAAAAGGGATAAACCAAAATTTAAACCAGCTTCTGAATGCAATGGAGATACACCCAAACATTTGACTGAAGATCTCTCCCCTGTGGAACTGTTTGAACTTTTCTTTGACAATGAAGTCATTGAGATGATTGTGGCATGGCAAAAAGGAAAAGCCAACTTCAGTGGTTTTTCTTGCCATACTGTTCATTTCTGGTTATGTCCCTCTGCCAAGGTGAAGGAATTTCTGGGAAAATGAAAACAATGTGATAAGTCAAGCTTTTCTTCAAGGGATGTCCGTCAAATTTCTAATATTCACTGCTCTGATAACACCAACCTGCCTCAAGGTGACAAGTTGGGAAAGATGTGCCAGGTATTTGACCTGTTAAACAAACGTTGAGCAGAACTTAGATGTCGATGAAGCCATGCTACCTTACTATGGCAGACATTCCGCCAAGCAGTTTCTCAGAGGGAAACCAATCCACTGGGGATACAAGATTTGGGGCCTAAACAGGCATCTTGGCTATTTGCTGCAGTTTGATCCTTACTGTGGAGCATCACCAAAATACCACCCTGAGCTTGGCCTTGGGGGATCAGTGGTGATGTCATTGATGAAATCTATGCCAAAGGACCTAAACTATATATTTCAACAATTTTTTTCCTCACTGTATCTTTTTGATGTGCTGCACAGTCAACAGATTCTTGCCACGGGTACAATCAGAGCCAACAGGATTGACCAGTGTCCACTGAAAGCTGTTGATGCTATGAAAAACAAAAGAGGAAGCTTTGATTCAGGAGGGAAAAGTTTGATTCTGATCTTGTTATCTGTAGATGGAATGACAAAAGTTGTACCAATTGCCAGTACAGCCTTTGGAGTGAACACACTTCAGACAGCCAGAAGATGGTCACGGTCACAAAAACAGCACATTGAAATTGCTCAGTTACAACGCGTACATGGAAGGAACTGATCTCATTTATCTTCTAATACACAAGTAATATTAGTTACTAGGAAACTGTGCAAAATAAAAACCCACCTAACAAAACATTATCCAGTCACTGGTTAGCCCTGTTGTCTTTGCATCAAGCTTCTTAATTCATACCAGGCGCTATGTGATTAAATAGTCTGTGCTTTGTTTCTAATCTCTACTTGTGCCCAGCACATGCTATCCTTGAGGACTCAACTACAAGTCTGCAAAAACCAACTTTAATATTAATGCACACACATATTGTACACATACAGCAGGCAGAATGGTCAGCATGTTGTTGTTGTTGTTTGATAGGCATCTCTTCTTAGTCGCTGTTATAGTTAACATCGGTGAACACAAAATATGTTTGATTATGGATATTTTAACCACTGCATTTATGTATTATTTTTAAGGAAAACAGTTTATATTAAATGTTTAGTACAATAGTTTAGTACAACAGTGTCAGTTGTATCATTCAAATATAAATACTGTGTACAGTACTTATATATGATTTATGACTATGATATCCTTTGGAGAATACTTCAAACAATAATTATTCATATCTAATCTTTGTGATTTGTTTGAAAAACTTGTACACCAGGTGGAACCTATACTTTACCTCATCTTGCCTGGAGGAGATGCATACAGATCTCCTGGATAGTGGGTCAATTTAGTCTATGGCTAAAAACATCTGAGACAACTGTCTAATTCAATTATTTTTTAAGTTATGTACTGAGCATTAGCTCTTTGAGGCTGATAGGTAAATGTACGTTTCTTTGGTGCATTGTGCCAAGGAAACAAGCTTATGTTCTTCAATAATTGCTTGAGCATCTGTAAAACAGATGGGAACTATGTTTCCATTTAATTAGATGGACCTAAAATGAGAATAAAAAAGCATAATGTAAATGTAAAAAAATCAAATAAAAAGATTTCAAGCTATTTGTTCTTTAATAAAACTGTGATTGTACAGTAAATGCTGAGACTCTGTCACATAAAAAAAAAATTGAGTAATGAGACACCCAATAAAGAAAATAGATTTGAATCTTTATTTTTAGCCGCGGATAATATTAGCAAAGTATTTGGACCATGACCGCTTCTTTCGGACTCCTGGTCATAGGCGCACCAACACAAAGCTTGATGAGGGAACAGTAAGACTTTTACATATTACAGAACACCACAATGTTCTTCAACATTTTAAATTAAAATTCTTAGACAACATAAAAATGTTTTTTTTTTTTTTTTAGTTTGTGATTATTTTTTTATGACTAGCTGCATGCGCTCGCCAATGTTTATCATAGTTTGTATTTATTTTAGCATTTTGAATCTTGTATTTGAAGTCCAATAACATTCTCTACTCGAGCACTGAAAAGATATTATATGCAAAATGAAAGCTAATTTGGAAATTGACATCAAAAGATCCACCGGCATAAGGTAATGAAACCCATAAGGCACACATCTGAACATTAATTTCTACATGAAAACACAATGTGAAATTAACCTAGGAAATAAACAAAACAGGCAAATTAGTTTGCTGTATCCAGGAGGCATTTATTGAAAATAAATAAATAAATAAAAACACTGGCTTTTTTTTTCTTGAAGAAAAAGTTTAAATGTTTCCCAAAATGGTTTCTAATTCATTTCATTCTTTAATAATAGAGTATCTTTAAAGGTAAAACTTAATGAAGCGTTTAATTATAAATAATTTGTACTGCACTTTTAATTACCTCATTAGTTCTTCTAGTCTGTGATTAGTTTTTCAACTTTTATTACCGTACACTACATAATAATTTAAACTTTTTTAAAGATGTAAGTGCAGTAACAGTTGCGCTCTAGGTACCATCAATTTTGGGGTATGATACAATGATACTTTCACCTCTCTTCCTGTCATGTGATGATGCAGTAATGCTCTGTTTCAGTACAGCACTCATTTGTTGATTCCAATACTTACAGCATTTTAAACAACCTTAAAACATCACTTACATTAAATACTTCTTCTCCATTCTTATTTTACACACATCATATTACAAACCAAAGAAAGAAGTATTGAATTATTGTTACTAAATTTGTACATCCAGGATGATTAATATTACTCATTCTTTTTAAATAACACTCAAAATACCTCTCCCAACACAGTACAGTATTTCATTGAAACCTTTACATTTATATGAATTTTCTCAATGCTACATTGAATTTTATCAACACTGTATTACAATTGTGTTGATTCATCCACCGAGGATGAGAATCTCTCCATTAAAATATTTAATCAGCGAGCATACTTTTGAAGAAAATATTATTTTATTCAAGAGTGGTGTCTGATATCTGTATGTTTTGTTTTCAGGGTTTTCAATAATAAGATATAGCTGGTTTCTCAAGTATACAGTGCAGTGACAATCTGAATATATCTGTTGTTATGGCTTTCTTTTGTAGATTAAGTGGCTCCAAATATCTGCTAGAATGGTACTGATCTGCTAGGTTTCTCTTGAAATATTTTATAAATGTTTCTCAAACAGGAGGGCTGTAGGAGCCTCTCATGCAAAAAAAAAAAAAAAAAAAAAAAAACTAACAAAAAGTTTGGGGTAGAGACATATTTACTATTATTTTTTGCTAATACTATCTTTTTTTCGCAAGAACAAGAAAAAATGACTTTTTATATACATTATGGACACAATACCATTACATTGCACATTATAAAAACATTGTCGGCCTACAGTGAATGGACAGCTTGTGAACCACTGAGTAGTTCTTCGAGAGCCAAGATACAGTCATGCAGTTTTGTGACTGGTAACAAGAACAAATTCAATATTTTCCACAGCAAGTTAGAGTTGCCTGTATGTGTTCACAAAGTCTCTCTGACCTTGACCAGCAAGGCACCCATTTGTAATCCCATATTTGCTCTTCCTGAATCTGTTGGTCGAGAGCATCTGGTGGTGCACATTGCAAGTCTGTTTTCTTAAGCTGTACCCCCCCCCCCCCCCCCCCCCCACATGAATAGAGATCCTGAGAACGAGCCTCCTGCAGATGCGAAATGTAATACCCAAATCCATCAATTAAGATGCTTTAGGAGTTCTGCAAGTAATCCGCCGTTCCCTTTTATTTCATTTGGCATTCCTAGGACCTGGCAGGGCTGTTGAATTTTTCTAGAACAGTTGCATTGATGTGTTGGAAAATCCACTGCTGTGTTTCAGACAGAGGGTCGCATCTGTGCATGAAAATCTTCTTATCCCCGGGGCTACAGTCTATGCAGCTGTTGCTCACTGGGTGGTACAAGGTTTTATCCTAAGGCACAAGAAAATAAGAACAAATACTGATAACTACAGCTCCAGTCAAATCTTTTGCATCATCCTATAGAATTAACTAATTTTGCTTCAAAAAGTCAAATGAAACTTGTTGAATAATGTTATGCTAACATACTGAATGACACACCACTGTAGTTTTCCATTTACTTAACGAAAAATCTAAAGCCCCTTTCACACGGGCAGTCCTACCTGGGTTCTGGCTATTCGGGTCACAATCCTGCGTAGTGTGAAACCATGTATCTGGGTTGTACTTCGGTTGACCCAGGTCGCAGCGACCCACCTCAGATTGTGGGTCAACATGCTTTGACCCATGTTGAGCGAGACAAAATGTATGACAGCCGTTCGTAAGCTGACGAAATAATAAACAGCCATGCCTGCATGAAGGTTTCACTTGGCATGTTTTATGTTTAAAAACAAATGTTGTATTAAAGTTTAGGGGGGCCCACAATGAGGTCCTGTACCCAGGTCCATCTTTCTCTTCCTCCGCCACTGTCCTGGCAGAGTTTCCCAATCTTGGTCCTGGGGAATCCCTGTGTCTGATGGTTTTCATTCCAACTGAGTTCTTAATTACTTAATCAAACCCTTACTTGAACTAATAATGTGCTTAATTAGACAGTTTTAATTGTTCTCAGCTCCTAAAAAGTTGCTGATTTCAAATCACTTATAAAACTGTATAGTTAACTTGAAATCTCCAACTGTTTAAAAGCTGAAAACAATTAAAAAGGTCTAATTAAGCTAATGAATAGTTCCATTAAGGGTTCAATTAAATAATTGAGAACTCAGTTGGAATGAAAACCAGAAGACACAGGGGTCCCCTAGGATTGGGAAACCCTGCTGTAATTAAATCTAAAGATAACTACTGTTTTTATAAATAATTGTCTTCCCTGAAATTAACATTTGCACAAGGTTCTGAAAAAGATTCTAAACATTATGCCCTGTTAGTTTTATAACCCACTGCAGTAAATCTGTTCAATATCATTCTTAACTCAAAACTCTGTCTTACAACTTTACATTTTGGACGTGTTTATTTACAGTACCCTACTTCCCTCATGTTGAACGGGTGCTTTTTTTTTTTTTTTTTGTTTGTTTTTTTTAATAATTTAGTCGTCGCCAATTGATTTTACCCCATTTTTCTCCCAATTTGAAATGGCCAACTGCATTATTTTAGGCTCGGCTCACACGCTGTCCTCCGAAACATGCCATCAGTCGACCGTTTTTTTTTCACTCTGCAGGCCCGCCAACTAGGGATGGGTCGGTATACCAGTTTTTCGGTTTACCGTGGTTTAGGTACATTACGCTATTAATACCGTTCCTTTTATTCTACACCACAATTATCGTAATTCCTTTATACAACGGTTAACGCATTTTTCAACTGCAAACACGCTTCTTCTAAATCAAGCAATGGTACTTGCAGCCTTAGCAAAGTGTCTGAGGAAGATCTTTTTGTGAACTGATACTGTATTTTGATAATGGTTTGGAAGGAAACGATCAACGACGCAGAATACATGTTTCAATGCTGCATTCTGTTACCAGGAGCTTGCTGCACCGGCTGCTCTGGCTACTGTCTTTCTGACGTCACACGCAGCTTTTAGAGAAACGCCTTTTCCAAACCTTGCAGCAGAGGACACATTTTCAACGTGCTGTATTTACATTTGTCTGGATTATCAACAGTCAGTTTAATGTAATTGATTGGCATTAACGTTATTGTAAAATTATACATCACTTATCACGGATTTAGTACATTATGTTTGTTTAAATTATTTATTTATTTATTTATTTATTTAATATAGCGTTGACAAGGCTGTTCATGGCTTCATTGTATACCGGTAATGATAAAATGTCATTCGCCTCCGCTAACAAGGTGGCAGCAGCAGTTTTAGTGGTTATTTGCATTACCGTGAACAGGTCACTCGTGAACTTTGCATCGTCCCTTTGGTTCACAACCACAGCCAGCCTCCTGCAGTAACATTTCAAAGCTGCGGTGGGCTATGCAGAATCTGCACAGATTTATGTGGCTGTTGAGTGATGTCTATAGCTCATCTCCGCAGCAGAACTGCGGAAATCTGCACTATAAGAACACGACCAATGTCTCAATTAAAATTAGCACAGACCTGCGACTACAACAGGATAGCATACTTATTATCAATGTAGTTTTGCTTAAACAGGTTATAACAGTATTCCAATTTTCTTAGGTAAGTGAAGAAATCTTTTTTTTTTACAAACTCCACATGTGTAATAATCATTGGAAGCTTACTTGTGCAATGTTGTGACGTGTAGCTATAAATCCAATAACACGTTTCAGTATTAAAGTACATTCCTGTTTGCTATACATATTTTATTTATCTAGTTGAAAAAATAAACAACTAATATCTTTCCTTGTAAATAATAACCTGTGGTACATGTTTGTGTTTTAAGCAATAAGACCAATTATTTCTCAATTCTATTTACCATCAGCTAAACAAAATATTTACTTATTTATTTATTTTATACATTAAAATGTTTTAACAAACTACAGCACCACGTCGTTTGAGCAAATAATAGATCTCAATGCTGTTGTAGTATAACATTGAGAGAGTACAGCTTTATTTATTTATTTTTTTGTTTAGTTTTTTTTTTTTTTTAATTCTGATTGTCTTTATTAAAAAGAAACTTACCAAGTTATTTGGCATAGTAAAATACTAAATACCAAATGTCTGATTCATTCCCTGAAAAGAAATGTGATTTGTTGGTTTTATTTTTTTGAATTACAGTAATTTAAGTTATTTACATTAGTTTTTCTTCATTTAAGCCTTTATTTAATAACTTGCATGATGTACTGTATACTATGATAGTAAGGTTACCATGGTATTTTTTTTTTAACGGTTATCATACCGTGCAAATTGTATACTGTCCCATCCCTACCACCAACCCTTGGCAGCTTACAGGCAAGCCTGCAGGTGCCCGGACAGCCTACAGGGGTTGCTGGTGCCTGGTGAGTCAAGGACACCCTGGCCGACCTAAGCCCTCCCCACCCGGGCGGCGCTCGGCCAATTGTGCACTGCCCCTTGGGAGCTCTTGTCCACAGTCGACTATAGATTAGCCTAGACTCGAACCGGCAACCTGTCCAGGCATTGGGGCACATGAAGCATCTTTACTGGATGTTCCACTCAGGAGCCCCCTTGAATGGGTGCTTTTGTATAAAACTTCTGCAGCTGCCAAAAACTGGACAAATGTTATTCTCATTAGAGCTACAAGCTTTTCGACTGGAATGAAGGATTATTGCAAGGAAGCTCTAGGTAAGCCAACTTGGCCTTTTATTTTCTATTTGTCCTCCTGAGTGATTTATTGAGGTTTCATGGGAATTTTCTATTGTAGCTACATCTCAAAGCGGTTAATAAGATGTGGGACCCCTATAACTCAAAGTGACTGTCCAGAGCTATGACAGCTCCAGATGTGTTTAATGATTAGAAACCATCAGCAATGTCCATTACCTTACTGTAGAGCCAGTGCTGGTTGCCCTTCATGCCATGGCAGTCATACAGTGTGACGGGGCTATTGTGGGAGATAGCATCAAAGCAAAATTTCCTTGTGTGGAGTGGGTCCCCAGGCCTTAAATCTTCTCTCCAGCCAAAGGTAAAAATCTAGGGAAACAGTTTTAGCTTTTTAGCAAAGGCTTTTAAGGTGACCCCACAGGTGTATGCAATCACCTCACAAAACCTTGGGGGAATGTTGCAACCCCTCACAGGCTTACTGTCTGGAATTAAGGCCAAGCCAAGAAGAATGTTGAAGGAACAGAAAACAGGACGGCTGAAAAGCACCTTTTCTAAGATAGTACACTAATACCGAATGGTATTCATGGAGTCTGCAACAGACTCTGGGTGTGTTACAATGTTATAACTTCCCTGGCAACCCCCATTTGGGATGTGAAAAGAGATGGATAGTGACAAGTGCTTGCAATGACTGTGGAGCATTTTCATTAGCTGGCTGCTTTTGTCTGTGAATTCAGAAGTACTTCTATAATGAAAATCATCTTTTCAGATTAATTTGTTAAGAATTTTAACATGTATTATCACAAATTATTGAAAATATAATGCATGCTAAGCTGATGTAAAACTAGAAAAATATGGCAGAAGGGAAAAGGAAAAATATGATTGTTCTTTTACCCAGAAGCAATAACCAGCACATCACAATTGCCTGCAGGAAATGGTGTCACAGTGTCACAGCAAATTAGTCTCACTTTCTAACTTTCAATCTCACAATGCAAAAAGTCTTTGTGTGAGACTGAACTAAAAGCTTCTTAAAATGGTCTTCAACAGCTAAACTTGTGTCTATGAACATTGCCGAGCTTCTGCTTTTTAATATTAAGTTTCAGTGGTGTGTTGAAAAACAGACACAAGATAAGAATAATGACATGTAAGATAATATTCATTCTTTTAAACCCTTCCTAATCTACCTTTAATTTGTGGTCTGCTAGTTCGATGATTTCCTTACAGGAAGAAATGTGCAAATTATGCAGCTGAGCAAAAGTTTTGTTTGTCTTCTTGGCTGACTTTTACTGCTGTGACTACCATCTGTTATTCATTATTTGAAAGAGTGCATATTAAATGTTTGTAATTCTCCATTATCTAAAACTATGCTTCATAAAGTTTACAGAAAAAAAAAAAAAAAAAAAAAAAAAAAAAAACTATGCTAGAACAGATTTTTTTTTTCTCGTTGAAACTCACAAATTATTGTAATTTATTGCTGGTCATCAGTGTCTTGGAAAAATGTAGGTCTGATCGCAATGCATACCACAGCAATTATTAGAAAATAAGACCTGCCTCTGTACTATGTGGTTGATTTGATCAAACTGTACCCCACTGGAATAAACCACAGCTGGATTATTTTACAGAAATGTACAGTATCATGTAATCTACCTGGATTACATCAACCACTTATTATAGGGGTAATCCCAGGATAACCTTGGTTAGATGGTTGATTCAATCAGGCTGATTGCAAGACAACGAGAAGCTTTTTAGGACATGTATGTTATGGTTCCACATTCCACAGTGTAGATCAGTTTCGCTCCTATTCTAATCACAATATATATTAATAGGTTTCTGGTTATCTTTTTTAATATACAGTACAGTATTTGCAATACTAACATTGATACAAGATATGGTCAATGGGTGTGATATTATTTGAATCACATATAAAAGCAAAGTAAAACAATTCACTTCCTCACTATTTTTATCTAGTTTCTTATGGTTCAGCTTTCCTAAAAGGCGCTCAAGCCAATGCTACTATTCTGAAAAGTGAATGAAAACAAAACTATTTACCTGCTCATGTGACCATGTACGTTCTGAGCCATCCTTCACACATGCATCCAGTCTTAGTTCTGTCCCTGTGGAGCCATGTTTACTGTCTATACAAAGGACACCGAACCAACAGGAGCAGTGACCAAGGACTGCGAGTGAAAAGTAAAAAAACATTCTCTTTTGCTTGAGTGCCCGAACCAACGGGTTTATAATATTTATATATATATATATATATATATATATATATATATATATATATATATATATATATATATATATATATGTGTGTGTGTATATATATATATATATATATATATATATATATATACACACACACACACACACACACACACACACACACACACACACACACACAGACATGCTCAAATTTGTTGGTACCCTTACAGCTCATTGAAATATTGCTTAATTCCTCCTGAAAAGTGATGAAATTAAAAGCTATTTTATCATGTATACTTGCATGCCTTTGGTATGTCATAGAATAAAGCAAAGAAGCTGTGAAAAGAGATAAATTATTGCTTATTCTACAAAGATATTCTAAAA
Organism: Polyodon spathula; assembly: GCF_017654505.1. Lineage (NCBI taxonomy): Eukaryota > Metazoa > Chordata > Actinopteri > Acipenseriformes > Polyodontidae > Polyodon > Polyodon spathula. The sequence goes on along the minus strand of NC_054535.1, from coordinate 46,749,562 downwards.
TGGCCTGGACACGTTTGTTGGTACCCCTTAGAAAAGATAATAAATAATTGGATTAAAGTGATATTTCAAACTAATTAGTTTCTTTAATTAGTATCACACATGTCTCCAATCTTGTTATCAGTCATTCAGTCTATTTAAATGGAGAAAAGTAGTCACTGTGCTGTTTGGTATCATTGTGTGCACCACACTGAACATGGACCAGAGAAAGCAAAGGAGAGAGTTGTCTGAGGAGATGAGAAAGAAAATAATAGATAAGCATGGTAAAGGTAAAGGCTACAAGACCATCTCCAAGCAACTTGATGTTCCTGTGACAACAGTTGCAAATATTATTAAGAAGTTTAAGGTCCATGGAACTGTAGGCAACCTCCATGGGCGTGGCTGCAAGAGGAAAATCAACCCCAGATTGAACAGAAGGATAGTGCGAATGGTAGAAAAAGTACCAAGGAAAAGTGCCAAAGAGATACAAGCTGAACTCCAAGGTGAAGGTATCAGTTTCTGATCGCACCATCCATCGCACCATTAAAATTAGATATATATATATATATATATATATATATATATATATATATATATATATATAATATATATATATAAATATATATATATTTAAAGTTCTTAAAACCGAAAACTCGACTTCCTAGGATCGTCACACTGACCCCTCCAGCCCAAAAGGTAGGAAATGTATAATCAACACCTGGCTTAATTTAATTAAATTAAATTGTTTTTAGGAAATATAAAGCAACTGAGAAAGCAGTGGAGGAGGGCTGAAGAAAGTCAGAAGGAGGTCCTCAGTCTTCTGCAAAATTATCTAAAACATAAGCTTGCTAAGTTGCAAAAAGTGAAGTGCCTACAAAAGTGCTTTAAAAGGAAGGAGCATGCAAGAACCAGCTTTCATAAAAACCCATTCAAGTTTGTGAAGAACTTGTTCACCAGCAAAAAGAATAGTATAATTAAAGCAACTAAACCAGAGTTGGAGAGATATCTTGAAGAGACACATTGACCTAAGGAGAGGAGAGTTTATGTCAATTCCCTTTTATATTCCATCTATTAATCTACCAGAATATCAAATGGAGAACTCTGCTCCTAAGTGGAAGGAGGTGGAGCTAACCGTGAAGAAACCAAGGGCTTCCTCATCGGCTGGACCCAATGATGTACAATGCTACAAGAGTGCACCAGGGGTTCTAAGAATCTTGTGGAGGTTGAAGAAGGCAGTGTGGGTAAAACAGGTAGTCCCTAGGAGGGGGTCTTTATTCCTTAAAGAAAAATAATCTACCAGCATCCGCCAATTCTGTCCAATTTATGAAAAATGTGCTGGGTAAGATATTCTTCAGCATTGTGGCACAAAGATTGTCAACTTATCTATTAATCGACACCTCATACAGAAAGTCAGAATCATGGCAGGTTGCACTATTTCTCCACTTGCCTTCACCGTGGCAATGGAAGTCATTATTATGGCCTTGAAATGGGTAGTGGCTTCTAGCATGCAGCTGCCACCATTAGAGCATTCATGGATGACATGACCACCATGACTACAACAGTAGCCTGAACCAATCAGTTACTTGGCAACTAGCAGATAACATCAGATGGGTATGTATGCAGTTCAAGTCCACCAAGTCGAGGAACATTTCCATCATCAAAGGTAAAGTAGTGGATAAGGTATTCTATATTGATGGCGAGGTCATTTCTACAGAAAATCCTATAAAGAGTCTTGCGAGGTGGTATGATGGGAATGTAAAGGACCCAGTCTGAGTGGGAGTGCAAGTGCTGAAGAGGATTGACAATTGTGCATTATCGGGCAAGCTTAAAGTGTGGTGCTTTCAGTTTGGTCTTCTTCCAATGTTGCTGTGGCCGCATACTGTGTATGAGATTTCCCTGTCAACAGTTAAGACTGGAAGCCTTGATTAGTTCATACATTAGGAAATGGATGGGAGTTCTACGATACCTTGGCAGGGTAGCACTCTACAGTTAAGGAAAACTGCAGTTGCCAGTATCGGTTCTAACGGAGGAATTCAAGTGTGCTAAGGTCCAGCTGGAAATTACATTGATGGAATCGCTTGACAAGTGTGAGAGGGTGATAGCACCCAAGTGAGAACTGGGAGAAAGTGGGCAGCAATGGACACAGTGGAAGATGCAAAGGCTGCCCTTCGTAAATCAGTGATATCATGGGGCAAGTACAACAGTGATGATGAGGCCTTGGTCCGAGTTTGTCTTGTCTTAGATGACACAGAGCAGCTTCAACTGAAAGGAGGAAGTTGGTAGTTACTGATGTGTAAAAGCAGGAAAGGATGAGGTGTGTCCCAGACTAAGCAGGGACAATGGATTTGATGGGAGAATGTGGAATAGCGTAAGACTGGCTGGCAAGATCTGTGGACGGTGCAACAGAGGATGATCAGTTTCCTAATCAGATGTATGGTGTTCTTCCATCAATGCAAAACCTCAATCTATGGGTACAAGAGAGCCCTGCATGTCCTTTGTGTTCATCATCAGCTACCCTGAAGCACATTCTTACAGAATGGAAGATGGCTCTGAGCCAGGGTCTCTACACTTGGCATTATGCGATGCTTGGCATTAGCACTGGAAGTACGATGTAATAAGATCAACAGGTTGCCGCCAGTATCAGAGATAGCTGACATCCAATTGGAGGCTGCTAGAGATTAGAGAATGCAGGCAGATGTTGGCTAGTTCCTTATTTTCCAACCAGAGATTGTTACAGATACCCTTCTACCTGATTGTAACAGGGGTGTTCTGTTACTGTGTGGGTGTGCGCTGAGAGATGAGACACAGAGGGTTTGTATTTGAAACACAGCTCAAGCGTCCAGGTTTTATTTATTTACAGACAGTTGCAGGCTAGTGGCCACCACTAGGGACAAGCGATGGTAAGCCTAGTGTGGAATGACATACACAAACACAGTGTACATAACAAAAATACAAAACAAAAACTGCTATAAAATAAAAGGTGATCAAGCTTTGGCCGTGCATTGCTCCCACAAAAGGGAGGTCCCGCTTCTGGAACCTCCTCACTGCACAAACTAAATAAACTTTGGTGGGATAAAAATTCTCCTAAATGAATACCTACCATATACATTCTGTGGTTCCCACTCCCTGGCTATCCGCACAGTTGTGAATCCTCAAACTGCCACAGCACAGAACAAAGAAACTAACTGATTTTGCAGCCTCTTTTTAAAGGCAAGTGACCAGGGTTAATTGCTTATCAATTATGCAACTGACACCTGGCCACCTGCTGCACATTTGGTTTCAATTAGGCAGGGAAGGAGGGAGGTCTAACCTCCCAGCCCTGCCATCCAACACACACTTTGTTTTTACAAAAGTTACACATTTTATTTACACCCAACCAAACTATATTTTATTTAGCAACCTAAACCAAAACATACTATTTACGGGGGCAGGCCTCAGCCCTGCCAAACCATACATTGTCCTATGGTCAGTCTCAGCACATCTTATACTCTTGGAGACCTCAAAAGAGGTCAGATGGCTAAGGTGGGGGATGGAGGTGAGTGGTGCTGGGACACTAGCATGACGGTCGAGCCTTCACGAGGTGTTGTGGGCGAAGAAGGGAAGTGACCACGGTGAAGTGTCCAACCCAACTCATTCCAGACAGTTGTCATGCTGAGGCGCTAGGGAGGCCACAATGAAAAGGACTGAAGGCTCATATATTACTTGAAGCCATGTCTTGGTTGGTCCCCACCACAGCTATATAATTTTATTTTGGCAAATGCAGAGTCCAATATTAGCATGAAGTAACAGCTTTTCTTGTGTAATACAAATCATTAAGTTCTACCCTGGAGACAAAATCAATACAACATACAAAAAGGCAACTTAACTAAATATTTAATTAGTTACGAGAATCAGATTTTGAAAAAATCTGAGACGAGGTTTTTTTTTTTTTTTTTTTTTTTTTTTTTTGTAGGGCCCAGTATCTTCATTCAACCATAAGAGGATGAGAGCAAGAATTAATAAAGCACAGAGTCATGTTAACTGTGGCAGCTCAAGGGAGCCTTTCTGGTGAAATTCCAAGAAACAGATCAATAGATCTGGTATTTCTCTCACATTCAAAATAATCTGCTTTGATAAAAAACACTACTTATAAAGGCCTTTTCACAAAAATGCAATTTGTGCCATTATTTCTAGAAGAAAAATAAAACTAATATGTTAAAAGTAACAAACTACTCTTTAAGTCTTTAACATAACAAAGTTGTTTGTTACTTTGTTTGTAAGATGAACCATTTTATATATCACGCAAATTGCATTTTAGGGACTAATAAATGAGGCCTTTAGGTCTGGAGTTTTTATTCAAGTACTGTTGGTATGTTGCTAATGGAATTATTGGACCAGCAGTTTGTAAAAAAAAAAAGTTTATAGAAGTTTATAGAAAATGAGGTTATGTACTGTAAGAATCAGGCTGACATTTAGTGGGCACAGTATTAACAGTTGTTTGTTGTCATTCTTATTTAGGTTACATGAATTTGAATGTAAGCCTAACATAATACATATTTTTTTGTATCCACTGTTATTATTATACATTATACATCTATATGTTTGCCCATCTATCAGACTATGTATGTTGTCTATCTGTGTAGTTTTCTTTGTTTGTTTGTTTTGTTTTTTATAGTATCTGAGTTTTTCTGGCAATGGAGCAGAGTTGGCCCTTCCAGTCCAGGTCTTTGTTTCAACCATATTTTAAGACTTATTGAGTCAATAAATCCTACATCAAGGCCCTAGAGTAGTTTGTTATTAATATATAGTAGAATGCACCCGCAGGACTGGGGTTGCTCATTTCTGCAGTAGAGTGCTTTTGACTTGAAAAAAATGTTTGAGTGCCAATCCCTGGTACTCAAACAATTACCACATATTGGCCTTCATACGTCAAAGCTTTACACTCAATATTGCAAGTTTGTGTTTTAGTGTAATGAAAACACAGCTGGTGAACTTTGAAGTCCTTAAAGTACTCTTCAAATGTGTTTATTTCTAGTTTTGTATTATTGTCAGCAACTGGTTTCACAGATCTTGGTTAGCACCAATCTCAGACCAACCAACCACCAACCTCCTTACTTAGTTGTCAGTGCTGTGAAATTAGCGTAAAGGTTTTAAATTGTATTTTTGAGTAAAATAGTGTCTACATTTTTAAAAATTGTCAGCAAGATGTTTAAAATATAACACTGCAGTGCCATACTGACAACACAGGTCAAAACAAAGCTAACAGCGCATTTCTTGTAAACACTGCAGGGAGTTCTGTAACACTTTAATGTTAATTTCCTGTTAAACAGGTGGAATGTTAAAATACAAAATCATGAATAAAAGAAAAGCAGGTTTGTGACAGGGTGCAGCCTGTCTGTGTGTTTTGTGGTGTTTAGAGTGGATGTGAGTCTGCTGTGTGGATCTGAGTGAATGAGTTTGTGTGAGTAATTTGTGTGAAAGGTGCTGCAGCTGATGAGGTGTGAATTGCCCAATTAGCTGCAGCACCTGTATAAAAGGGAGTGGTTGGGAGTGTTAGTTGGTGAGTGTTTGGTAGAATGAGAGAATGTGTTTGGTAGAATGAGAGAACGTGTTTGGTAGAGGTGAGTGAGAGTGTGTTAGCTGTGTTTTTGCCAGTTGTTTACTAGCTATTGTTTAGACTGTTTTGTGTCTTTATTTGGCATTTGTGCCCTTTTGTTTTGTTTGGTAATCATTATTTAATTAAAAGTATTTCATTTGCTGCACTTTCCATCTCTGAGTCTCCTCACTTTGGCTACCCTGTCACAAGGTTAAAGACAAGGTGTAAGGCAATTCAAATGACAGGAAATTTACAGTATAATCGTAAATCTTGAAAAACTACTCACTTCTAAATCTTTTGTAGTCATTTTTGTATTACTTTAGTATTTAAATACATGTTAATTTGGATTCATATGTTGTTTTTTTCTGACTTTATGTGAACGAAAAGACACAAAAGCGCCCGTTTTCTCATTGGAATTAGTGATATTTTGAAATTTACCTGTCACAGTCACAAAAGCAAAGTTTGTGGGGAATAATAGCCATTTTCTATACTTTTGAGGCATAAGCAATTAGGAAATAACACTTACTACCCAGGAACAAAAATTGTGTTACATAGTGTTATCAATGTTTGTCTAATTATTGATCACCTGTACCTACACACTGTTAAACGCATTGCCACAATAATACATTAAATACAGTGAAAAACAAGGTAAACTATATAAAATAGTGAAAAACAACGCAAAATAATACATTAAACACAGTGAAAAACAATGCAAAATAATACATTGAATACAAGGCTAGGATGTGAACATTCTAAAACACTGTGGATGTTTATGTCATAAGAAGACACAGTGAAAGATCAGAAGTAGCAGAGACACAACAGATAACAACAAATACCAGGTTTAAGCATGGAAAGCAACAGAGAACAGGTGAGTCTTGATTTAAAGCGAGCGATGGTGGGAGCATCATGCACCAAAGCTGGGAGAGAGTTCCTGAGATACCTAATCCTGCCACAAAATAAAATCTGCTTTTCATTGAAATTTCCCAGGGGCAAGAATCCAAATTACAAACTGGACCAACAAATATGAACTTGTCCCTTTTCTAGTCACTGTAAAGGGGAGAATTCAACATCTATTGTCAGGGTATGAAACAGCTAGTATGGAGAGTAGTTGATAGAACCTAATACATTTATGAATGTCAGTACAGCTTTGATTTTAAATGTCATGGACTTGCCTTTCTAGGTACGTATATTTGTTATCCATTTTATATTACAGATTTGAACATTCTGTAACCCAGATGAATTTCTTTAATCACAACACAAAGTTTGGGTTTTCACACACTTGGATTTTTTAACCATCACACACCTGTGTCTACTGCCTCCGATTCAGGATTGGTATGGATTCATCTTCCTTGCCGGTTTTAGTGGCAGCGTGTGCAGCAATCATGTAAGTACAGCGGGAAAGGACACTGGCTGTTCTGGGATGTTTCTGTGTTATGTGTTGTGTATTTTAAATATTTATAATTCTTCATTTGCTTTTTATATGTCTGCTGTGTCTTTTCATCCGCCATTTCTCTCCAGATCTTTATTTTTCTTTTTTATTATTTTATTTTTCCTATGCAATCAATATTTGATTTATACAATCAAAATGGCCAGCATAATAGCACTGTGTGCGTGTGAATGTTAGTTTAATTTAAGTTAATATATGTTTTTATTTTAATATTTTTAAATATATGTGGGAGAAGACTTATTTTATTGTATTATTTTATTATATATATATATATACTCATTATAGACTTATTGAAGTGTAAATGTTTCTGATACCAGATTGAATGATGAGACTGTCTTTTAGAGTGTTGTTGTTTTTTGGTTTTTTGTTTCTGGTCATCTTGCCAGGACACTCTTGTAAAAGAGACCTCAATCTCAAGGATTTTTTTCCTGGATAAAGAATTAAATAAATAAATCAATACTTACTTTGTGTATTTAAATTACACAAGCAGTGTGGTATTTATATTGTTACCGACATTTCCAGCTGCTGTCAGACTAAAACTATGTGATGTTATACCAGTTACTAGTGGAGGATTGTCTGAAACAAATTATAAAAAAAATGAGCATGTAAGAAAAGCTTTCTGCAGGGAAGATATTCTCTTTCACAGCTTGATAGAATGTGAATCATTGGCAGGGTTTCTCCATTGTCATGAGCACCTTCATACCGTGTGATACTGTGTGTACATATCGCGCACATTCCTCACGTTATAGAAACATTGTACGACTTAAAAAGATGGGTAAACCGTAAACCTCATGCTAAAAGGCAACACAAATTGATCAAAAACAAAGTTTTTTTTTTTACATGGAAACATGTCGGAAAGCTGTACTTTATGTTCACGAGACTTCAGCAGTGAAGATCCCATTTGAGACCTAATTTTGCAAAACCTTCCACAATAACTAATGGCCATACCAAGCTATTCTTTATTATCAACTCAGGTTTGCTGGAAGTAATCCTGGCAAGGTCTTTGACCAAATAGAAAAAAAATAGGCATACAGTACGAGGGGTTTAGAGACCTCTTCATTCATTATTGTTTTTTACGTGACACCGTTTATTCAATGCTTCAAATTATTGCCATTGACTCATAAAATGATAGTGCTTCATAGTTTAGTTGTTTTATAAGTAAGTTATTCCAAAAAATAAAATACTACAAATTAAAAAAAATGTTACCTTTTGCAATAAATAAATAACAAAGCCATTAAGCACAGAAATATATTTTTTTCATCCTTTACACTTTTGTTATCTTTGTGTTTGGTCATCGGATAACTGATTGCTTTAAGCCAAGACATTTGTGACCCTTAGCAACAAGATGCAACTCATTGTACACTAGCCTTAAGTCTGTCATGGATATAACAAAAAGTAATGTTTGTACTCAGACATGTATCAAATTAGCATAACTAGAAATTGGGCCAGTGGTCTCTTGTATATTGCTGTGGGCTACCGACCTCAGCACCAGGGTTTAGCAACCGTGTTGTCACAGATGGTTCGGTCACGTCCCTTTTGTACTATAAGTCATTAGATCCTTTTGCATGGAACTCCTTAGTTGCAAGGGTGTGTGGTTCTTTGATGGACCCAGATTCAGTTAAAATGTGTTTGCCCACTGATGATGGGAATGAGAATGCAGAGAGAGCTAACAAGATTTAAGTTTTTGCAGGTGTCAGACTTAAAGACTGTCACCCACACCTGTGAGCAGAAACCGACTCACTGAGAGCAGAAACTGACCCAAAAAACCTCCCTTATCAAGTAAAAGCATCTTTTTTAACTGGACTCAAGAGCAGCGAGAGCAGTATGGCAGAATCTATGGACCTCAGTAATATGCCAGAAGCAATCAAAATAGGTTTGATTATAGTAAGAAAAAAACAAAAGTATTTAAATAAATAAGAAACCTAATATAATAGCATTAAGTAAATGTATGAGCAGTCCTAAGTTTAAATATTCAATTAATGTTAATAATTAAAAATTAGCCTCTTGCCTTCTGTGTATATCAATGAAGTAAAATAGAATTGCAGTTTCTAAGAGATTGCTATATTGACATATCTGAATTAGAACTACATGTTATAAAAACATTTAAAGAATAAACTGTGACTGTAGGCAGTGTTGAAAGTGACTCATTGGTTTTGGCCGATGAAGCAGGGGTTTTTGATGGTCAGCGATTTAAAAGCCAAGATCCTCTCTATAATGGGCGATCTTGTTAATATTAATAACCTTTCAGATAACAGAAGATAGGTGTTTGTCTTAGAAATAATCATTTTCTATATATAACAGAAATTAATTAGAACCTGGCAGAAAGAGATGAGAATGGAAAGCGTAGGATGTGTTATAACGTTAAGTTGGATATTGGTTTGAAATAGTATTGGAAAATGCTTAAGATAGTGTTTCATATTAAATCAAGCCTAAAATTGGCAAAAAGCAAAGGTTGTCTTAAAACCTTCTTTAACTGGATTTTGTATGAACAGTGAAGAATGTCAGACTTAGTTCAGTCACTATAACACTATACCATTATAATATGTTAACAGTGGCCTGTATTCAGATGTAAATAACTGGACCTTCCATTGAAAGCTTAAATTACGTCATAACAGATCAGAGTAACATAATATTACCATTGCTAGGAGCAACTGTTATACTGAAGTAACTTAATTAGAAAATACATCTTATAATGCTATATAATGTAACATGTTGAAAGAACATATGAAAAGTTACTATAACAGATGCATGGCAATGACAATATTGTAAATACATTGTTAAGACACATTTGAAATAATGTTCATTTAATTAAATCAATTTAAGAATTAGTTCAATTTCTCCAACTAAACTCAAAGTGTCTTTTAAACATTACAATATCAATTAAACCAAAGAATATACATGTTTAGTTTATGTAAAGATTTTAGTGCAGTAATAAACGTAATTTGCAGAAAAAGCTGTACAGTTTGAAAGTGAAATAAATAATTTTGGGGTCTGCGTTTTTCTGTAGGTGTTTGTCTCAGACACACAGTATAATTCTGGAAGGGCTTTATACCTTCAAATGATAAGGCTTAGTCTTTGGCACCTCAAAGCAAAATTCTGTGTTGGCTCTTGAAAGCAGGATTTGCCAACCTTGAATGATAATCAATGGTGCTTTAAGAAAGACAGGAGTATGTATCTCATATTATAAGAAAATAAGCTTAGTTATAAAAATTAGTATGTAAGCTTTTTTGTATAATCTGAAAAGATTATAAACCCTAAAAAATGACTTCATGCGGTGAATTTGGAAAAGTGCTTACAGTGGAGTTTCATATTAATTAAAACCCTAGCCTTGGCAAGTAAACAGGGTGTCTGAAACCTGCTTGTACAGGCAAACTTTTAGAAAACGAAAGAGAGGGCAAGCTTAGTCCAAGCATGGTACAAGTTAATATAAGGCTATTATATTTAACATGTTTCATTATAGCTTACATTTAAATGGAAATAACTGAACTGACCACTGTATGCTTATTCAAAGGCTTGTGATAAACCCCTATAGTCTTTTTGTTCTACACTTTGTTAACACACATTTATATATGAAGTTAAACTGACCCATTGACAACACACTGAAAAGGTAACATAATATGCAGCTAAGAGGTTAATGGAATTAAATAGATCTGGTGTTACATAATAAAAATCATCTAGCATTATATACACATATACTTGTGTTATATTATGGCAAGGATTCTGTGAACTTTGGTCCACATGCCTTTTTAAAAAAAGGAGGAGTTGGAAAAAGACAGCGATGAAATCATGTTCTAATATTTTAAGTTATGTCCAATCAGTTTTGAAAAATGAGTTGACCGGATTCTTCTAGAATGTATAATTAACTAAAAGATAAGAAATGTCAAGGCTGAGTGATGATTAGATTTACTTGGGATTTCTGATATATTCAATGGAGGCAAAATCCTTTATAAGCCCAGAGCAAGACCCCATTCGATATCATGCGACTTGCTAACTACAGGTTGTGTGATCCATGCTCTGAGGCTCTCTGAAAAACTCATTGCTCTTTGGTCGTATTCACAAGTCTCTGCAGCTTAACGGAAACTTCTGTTAAGAATAAAACCTACATTTCCCATATATACTAGGATGTGATGTAGTTAGGTATATGACCTTCAATTCGTATATAAACATTAAATTATAGAGAAAATATAACTGTGTAACGATATTCCATATATTTAATACAAATCAGATTCTGATTATAACTATATATATATATATTATATATTATATATATATATATATATATATATATATATATATAGAATTATATTAGATCTTTAATAGCGGTGGTTTTTTTAGTTTTATGCATGCATAGTCTAAAGGCTAAATATATAATAAACATATTTGTATTACTGTATTGAAGTACTAATGCTGTTAAACCTGTAAAGCACTGGATCGCCCAGACTGCTTTTTACTTGGGATTTATGGTGCTCTGCGCAACCAACCAATCCAATTTTTAAAGCAGTTAATAAACCAAAAGAGTACTAACACTGCTCTGATTCGTAAAACTTCAAATTAAATGAGCCTGTGTAATTTTCTTGAATATTAAAAAGTTATCTGGACATATATATAGTATCAATAAAAAAAGTATGTGCGAAAACTCTGATAGTGTATAGAATTGAAGTAAAATCCCTGAAACCTAATTTAAAGGGCAAGATTTGTTTTAGACATGAAAAAGTAAAAATAAACTGTTGGTTTCACAAATTTGTTCAAAAAGAAAAATATAGGGCTTACTCTAAACTTGCTGCAAGAATTGCAGAAGGAAATTACAAAAATGCCTGGGTGGATTAGCATCTACTGGGAAATTTGTTGAAGTCATATATATATATGAATCAGTGGTTGGAAATCCTGGCCTGTGATTGGTTAAAACCTCATCATCAGAGCAAAAATACATTGAACTATTGCCCTGATATCCTTACATCACCAGGCAATAGTCTCCGTCTGTGATGATGTTCACATCTTCCTTCCTTCTCCCCTGCACTCACAACAAGAGAAAATGGCTGAATACCGATTCTGTTTTAACAACAAATGAATTACAAAACACATTACAAAAGGAAGATGCTCCAAACACCAAAATGGTGATTAAAACGTCACTGTTACTGTTTTCTGACAATGTAAGCAAATATGACGGCCAGGATATAAACTGGATTATACAGCAGTGAGCAAGCCGCACAGAGAGCTGGACAACAAAAAGACTTTTAGAACTACTGTATGCAGTATGAACTTCAAAAACGTTTTTTGTTACATCACCCACTTGATGTATAGCGATTTTCGGGTTCCAGTATTAATCCACTATATATTGAGGGCTGCGATATAGCGAGAGACCCAAAGAAAAACAAATAGGCTAACAAATACTGTAGAACCACTCCCTCATCTTTTCTGGGGCGTCAGGGTCCAGTATAAGTCATCTTCACAGCCCACTTTTTCTCATTTTTCATATGCAAAGCAACACACGTACTGCGGAGGGTAACTGCTTCTCATCAACTTCAGTCGACACTTAATTTCATGAGTCTTCCTCTCCTTTCTCAAATGCACAAACCCGCTGCATTGAAAGAATCCATTCCCAATATAAGAGGCTTGTTGCTAGGGAGCTGACATCACTGCCTTGTGACTTCTCCTAGTGCATTGGTGCCACACATGAACACCTTGTTTGTTAAAATAAAAACCGCTTCAGCAAGTAGATATTTAATTTGCTTTGTGTTATTGTGCAATACGTGTGTATATTATAACAGTGTGATACTAATGCTTTGTTTTTAATTGTTTTGCATATTTGTTTGTGATGTGCAGTACGAAATAAAACTAACAGTAATTTTAAATGCCTATTTATATTGCAGTCTAAAGTCATGTCACTTTACAATTCTAAAATCAGTAAGGAAATACTACTTACAATTCAATGAAAATATAAATTAAGTTTGGTCAGTGTACTGGGACTGTTTTTCTTTTTCCAAAAAACATACTGCTAATAGTGATTTGGAGTAAAATGTTTCTTGTGTTTGGCTGAAGACATATGGTAAACTTCACACAAGATACTGCCATCGTTAAATTCCATCCATTATAGTTAAATGAAAATTACAAACAGTAAATCCGTTTAAAATATGGGAGGACTGGTTGGGAAATATTGGAAATTATTGTTAGCAACTGTAACAACCAAATGAATGTACAGTAAATATATTTAAAGATATATCTCTTTGATTTTTACTTATGTCAGGGTCCTGGGAACCCTCAAACAAATTAGAAGGACTTCAGAGTTTCAAAGCCAGATTAAAGTTATTACTGTGAAGTACTACATGCTATTTGAATTCAGACAAAAGGGGACAGGTCACAAAAGTCAGTCACAGCCTGAAGCATCAGAAGGAGGAAGGGAGTCTGTTTATGCAGGCTCTCTTTTACCACAGCTGTTTGGAATGCAGTATGAAACCAATTTCAGAGCAAGAATTCAACTGCCTTGGAAATGGTGCTGCATTCCTGATGAAGATCTTTCATTGTTGAATATGTCACACAAGTGACAAGGTGATGGGTTGAGATTGAAGAATTCAGGATATGAAGCTGTCAATTTGAAAGTAAAATTAGGCATTTGCCAGGCATACATCTTCTAACAGGCTTCACATGCACTTACTTTATTCTTCCTAAGGTATGGATTTTTTGAGTTATTACTGACAAACTACATAATTAGTAATTGGCCATTTGTGCCTACTAGAAATCCAGGATTGCGTATTTCACAACTGGAGTTTAAACCTACACACCCAGCTCTGTTTAATGACATTCTTATTTATCTCTTATACTAAAAGCTACAAGGGCATGATCAGATAATGTTTTTTTTGGAATGTACAGCACTAAGTGAATATTCTTGTCAAAATTATTTTTGGGGAGATATTGATTATTTTCTCCCAATCGTGGAATGTCCAATTATTATTCAACCTGCCTGCAACCTCCAAACTAACTCAGGAGAGATATGTAAACAGCAGGCATCATGTAAACATTAAAACAAGTGCAGTTACATAAGAAGAAAAGAACTTTAGCAAAATAAAAATCACTTACAGGCTTTTGTACAGCTTGGTGGAATTAGGTCCCAGGCTGCAAGGGATTTGTCATATAATGATGCAAAACCCAGATTTTATAAGCATATGTCACAGTTCTGCTATTCCTTGTGGCTCTAATACAAATATCTAATTGCCACAGTCTCTTTTAATCACTGACCAGTACATTAATTATTTGGGAATTTTGCAATCCTGCTGTCTGTTACAAAGCTGCATAGATGAATGGGGTCTTAATTTTACAATGGTACTTTTTATACTTAATAAATGAGACCTGAAGCAAAAATGTATGGTAATTGCTGCCTTGGATAGTTATGTGGTCTTACTGCTATTATCGTATGCCAGCTGTCCATTGACAAAAAGAAACAATGTCAGCAAATTCAAAATATCTTTTTAGGTCATCAATTGTTTTCCCATGAGAAGTACTGAGCAATTAAAAGTCACTTTTAAAAATAGATCACTTACAGTTTATTGGAATTAAGGTTTTGTTTTAATACCAGTATCATTTATTGGCCTCCTCTAGTCATGTAGTAAATATAGGCAAACCGTACGACACTTCCTCATTATGACCTGATTTCAAATGTCTTCTCTACAGCAGGCATCTGTAGGGAATGCAATGTTTTAGCTACTAAGAAGTAATTAACACACTGCTGGGGAAATGCACAGGAGAGCAAAAACACTCCTCACAAATCACACAGCTTTTTAAATTCTCTGACCTAAAGCTTTATAAACACCAGCTGCCAGCAAGTGTGGTGGTTCGCCATACGAATGCACTGTGCTTCAGTGGACTGACCATCTTGTCACTTTTTCAAGTGCAACAATGACGGTACGTGATCTGGAAACTGTCCAATGTAGGGGAGTGATGAATCAGAAGTACATAGTTTAAGTACTAGTTCAGTGCCAATGTTTGCTGCTGAGCCAAGCTAGCTTTGAAGCTCTACCTGCTCCAACGTACCACCCCCTGCCTATACTTAGCAGGCAGTGGTGTATGAGAAATCATGAAATAGAGAGAGGGGGCAAAAAGAAGAATCACCTACACATACAATACCTTTAAACATGACAGCTGAGTTTATCGACAGGTCATCATGCTTTATTTGCTTACCTTTCCCCAGGCAGCTGGTAATGGTTCCACGGGAGGGTAGTACTTGGGTAGGTCCCAGGCCACTGCTGCCATGAACCACTTGAAATCCTTACACTTGAGCTGTTTGCGCAGTTCTTTCTGTGCTGACAGGTCACCAGTTGAGAGATGTCTGTACTCAGGCCGCCGCTGGTAGATGTATTCAGTGTACTCATCCATCCATGTCTCAGCAACTCGCTTCAGGTTCTTTTATTAAAAAGACAAATCATATGCTCCTGCAGCAATATACAACAGCTACTCTTCCTTAACTCAATATTTCACATACTAGATTTTGAGTTATTACAGCACCTAAAGGCAATACATGACCTTAGCCTACTATTTTTAATGTATAAAGAGCAAATTAATTTGTATTATATCAATTTTTTAGTTATTTAATGTTTTCTTTGTGTTTATGGAAAACCATTTTTATGAGAAATTGTTGCGCTCATGCAAAGATGTTATCTACTGTATAGGATGAATTCCCTAGCATAATTACTGGGATGCATGCAGATTAAGGCACACTTGCGTTTCCATGTGGGATTTTTCTTGTTTGTTTATCACTTACTCTTGCTAAACTGGTTCCTGATGGCACTTTGTAGGGGACATACTTTCTGTAGATGTGCCCAACTCTGGAACAAGGAACATCATACATACTGCCGCCACACATCCAAACCTGTCGAAGAAAAAATATGAATGGACCTATAAAAAAACATACATTAGTGCACTGGGAAAACTTAACCATATCATAATGTAACATTCTTAAAGTAGATGCCTGCTAAAATGTCACAGCATTAACTTTGAATCAAATTTAAAATCAATCTGTGTAAGTGTCGGCTTTTTCATTTTGACTCGCCATAATGAAAGCTCAGTTCACATCTATTAGACAGCAAATACTAAACAGAGACACAATTGGTCCAAATTTAATTTATTATTCCCCAAAACCAGCCAATTAATAATTTGCACTGGCGAAAGCAACCAGTCAATCAATCAATCCCAGCCTGTCAGCTCGACAAGAGCTCAGCATCTTTCAACAACAACAAACCGAGACACAGACAGTTCAGTAATATTGCTCCATACAGATATCTGACACTGTCCAGATAAACTATAAGGAACTCTGCCAAGTAAAAGATTTTTTTTTGTTTTCCTCTAATTATTTATGTGATCTTTTATGAACATTTTTGGGACTATTTTCCTAAAACTCAGCGGAAGGGTACCCACTGGATCATTACAAGTTCAAGGTAAATCTAAATTTTAAAATATTATTTTTTTTAAAGAAAAGAATGAAAAAATATTTTTCTAATTGCAATCATGCCCTCTCAATGAAGGCTCTGTCTTGTGGTAATTGACCTTGACTTTTGCTAGTGCCATCACCTTGGGATGCGTAACTCTGGTTGCGGTGAACTACAACAGGAGCCTTCATGGACGGAAACTATCGCTTAATTCTATAACAGATGCATCTGTAACATAAAGCCAGCTTTACACACTCAACCTAGCATAGCTACATTTGAAATGTGACTTGTGAAGTGTGGTCCAGAAACTTTGGAAACACTTTCATGGGGAAATTACTCATAAAGGAAATTGTAGCACTGAACAGAACATTATATGGAAAGATTTAAGAGACCTGGCAGTGGAATAGAGTACAGCGTTTATCATATTTTTTTCTCTAATACTATGTTCCCCCATACAAATATGTATTTCATGCTACTAAACTTAAAATGTACATGGTGCTACACTGCCTAACCACATTATTAGGACGAATACCTACTACAAAGTAGGGCCACCATTCGTCCTGACATGATGTGGCACAGACTAAATATTAATAATTGAATGAATCCCTCAGGGTACCATCAACAAGATGCTGGGCGGTGTCCTGAGGGATTATTTCTTTATATTTAATATTTGGTGTAGACATGTAGGCAGAGAATGATGAAAAAAAGCATTGTTCAAATTCATCCCAAACGTGCTTGATAGGGAATTGTGATTGCCATGAAAGATGCTTTATGTATCTGTCATGCTTCTCAAAAAACATCAAAACAGTAGCCATCAGCATCAGGGTACATGCAAAATTGTTGGGTGGACTAAATTAAAAATGTTCAAGTAAACTATGGCATTCATTCAGTATACCAGAGTAATCAAGGAACCAAGGGTATACCAGAAGAACACACCCAACACCAGGGAAATCAATCAATCTATTTTATATAGCGTCTTTCATAGTGGACCACCATCACAAAGAGCTTTACAGGATGCAGTAACAACAAGAAAATCCATAATACTTTAAATACAGAGAAATGCATAATACATGATAGACAGTAAAAAAACAAAACAAAACAATGCATAATACATTAAATACAGTGGAAAGTACATGATAGTAACATATGTGAAATAGAAGCAGCAACACAGCAGCTAATAGCAGATATCAGGCTTAAGGAGCATGGAAAGCAAAAGAGAACAGGTGGGTCTTGAGTGTTGATTTAAAGCGAGCATCACACACCAAAGCTGGGAGAGAATTCCAAAGACTCTGAGTCATGAAGCTAAATGGGCGTTCACCAAGTGGCAAAATAATAAAGTGACCGGGCAGTTTATATAGGATTAAAACGGATATACTTCACTGATAGATAGAATGAAAGAATTGAAAGAAATAAGAATAGCATATGGCAGTGTTACCCCTTGAGTAATTTCTTCAATATTGAGAAAAACGGTAGTTCCTCGTATAAGTTAGATTGCAGCAGCAAAACTAAATCACTTAGAATTACCATCTGTACCAGTACCAAAAGTCGGAAACTTTCCAACATCAAATGTGAAAAAAAAAAATACCTCTTATACACAATGAGATATAAGTCGTCAAACTAAGGTAAAATTGTTTTTCTCCTTCCGTTTAAGAGTTTTTTTAAGAGTGCTTAGCAACTATTCAAACAGAAAAGCTAAATAACTGGACATCTACCAATCATGTGACTCCACATGTTGGTCAACGTCAAAATAAACCAGGGATCACACAAGCAGTTTGATATCCACACCATTTATATTAAACAATGTATTTACGTTTTAAAGCAGGCACATACCACAGAAAAAAAAAAAACAAAACAAAAAAAAACATGACATCCTTGAAGAGCACACGGCCTTAGCCTGCTGCGCCACTGGGCAGTTGTTGAAATGCGTTCATTTTTTAAACTTACCAGCTTTTTTTTTAAATTTTTTTTATTTTGTATGTTGATAAGGTCATGAACTCGTCTCCTCCTTAAAATAGGTCTAATTTACAAATTAATTAATGATACTGCAACCTAAATAATGTTTTTTTGTTTTTTTTAACAGCTCATTAGTGTAAATTCCACATTTATCCACAGAGAGGGAGTAAACATCCTAAGTGGAGACAGAAATGTACTGTAACAATATTATTTTCATACTGTTTAGATTTTAATGTTCAAATGGCAGTGCTGAACAATTGTAACTTTTGTAAATTGACTTAATTATCTATTCCATATTTTAAAATAATCGTGATTACAAAGATTAATCTGCCTGGAATATTCTTGCAAAAAAGGAAAAATGAAGCTTTAAAAAAAAAAACCTTATAATCATCTTTAATTAAAAGTCTAAAACAAGATTGAAACTCCAGAGATGATATTAAACTAGGTTACCATTTAAAGCAACAGAGTTTGGATATGAGCAATCTCGTTTAGAATGTACTGAATATAACAACAAGAATAAATTAAAATTATATTATATATATATATATATATATATATATATATATATATATATATATATATAGAGATAGAGAGAGAGAGAGAGAGAGAGAGAGAGAGAGAGAGAGAGAGAGAGAGAGAGTCAGATTCATACTACAGCTGGTAAAGCAACCAAAATGGTTATTATTATTAATACTTGCAATGTATAGCCTAGTGTTAACTTATAAAATATTTCACACAAGAAAGAATAGCTACCTGTAATTTTCAAAATTGAAGTTCTATCACCTGTGAGGGGCACCGATTCTTTCTGATTGGGGTGGGATCAGGCAGACAGCATACCAAAGGGAAATGAGCTAGACCACAATATTATGTCGGGCAATGAACGTTGTTTTATTAAATGTGTATGGGATAACGTATACCAAAGTCGTCGTGAGGGAGAAGGAACGGCAGAACATGAGAGATGCACAACACAGCCCAACCCAGAGGTTAGCGGTGAGAATTTATACCCTCAAGTACCCTTGTGTCCACAGAAGGCAATGCAGGGTCTACCACATTAATACGATAGAACCTGGAGAAAGTATGCGGCGTAGCCCAGCTAGCTGCAGTACAAATGTCAGACATCGAGGCACACTTGAAAAGGGACCAAGATGTAACCAAACCTCTAGTGGAGTGTGCGGCTACCCTACCCGGAGGGGGTAAGCCAGCACCATTATATGCAGTCAAGACTGTGTCCACAATCCAGTGTGACAGACTGAGAGGGGCTGTCCTAGGATCCGTGTTTCGTGTTCCGTGACAGACGCAAAGCTCTTGTCCTATGCATGTATCATCTCAATCCCCGCACTGGGCAGAGGAAATTCAATCTCTCATCCTCCGTAGCAGTAAACAGAGGGGGATGAAAAGATTCCAATTCCACAGATTGGTTGATGTGGAAGGCTGTAATCACCTTGGGGAGGAAAGTGGGGTTGGTGCACAGCGACACCCTACTGGCATCTTCCCAAATATGCATGCAGGAGCTGTGTACAGACAGCATCTACAACTCACTAATCCACTTAGCAGAGGTGATAGCCAAGAGGAAGGCTGTCTTCATAGTCTTCTCTTACAGCTCTGTGGAGTGTAAGAGCTCAAACGGAGCCTTCGTGAGAGCCTCTAGTACAATATTAAGGCTCCATTCGGTGAGAACAGTCCTCCTAGGAGGGCGTAATCATTGTACACCTTTAAGGAAACAGGTAGTCTGTGCACCTGGAGACAAAGAATCTACGGGGACATGGCAAGCAGAGATAGCCACTAAATACACCTTCAAGGTGGAAGGTGATCTTCCAGCATCAAGCAGTTCTTGCAGAAACTGCAAAATGACTTGCATAGGGGAAGTAATGGGGTCATGGTTCCCAGCAAGACACCAAGTTTGTAAATACTTCCACTTACAGGTATACAATGACCTAGTGGAGTCTGCCCTAGCGCTCTGCATCATTTTCACAACCACGTCTGATAGCCCTAGGGCTAACCAGCAGTCCCTTTCATGGGCGAGACCCATAACTGGAACCTGCCTGGTTCTGGGTGCCAAAGAGAGCCTTTCGTCTGACTGAAGAGATCCAAACAAAGTGGAGTCTCCCAGGGATGGCCATGCAACAGCTGGCACAGGGTCGAAAACCATATTCTCCTGGGCCACTTGGGGGCCAGTAAGAGAACTGACGCTTTCTCCAACCGGACTTTCTCGAAAAAAGCCGGGAGCAGTGGTATAGGCGGGAAAGAGTACAGAAACACTTGAGCGTCTACGCCGAGTGGAGGGAGTACCACAGGCAACAATGCGTTATCTCTGCTGAAGCGAAGAGATCGACCTGCGCCTTCCCGAACTGTTCCCAAATGCGCTCCACCGTCTGAGGGTAGAGTCACCACTGACGGATGCGGGCCGCTCCTGGAGAGGAGGTCTGCTGCCCAGTTCACCATTCCAGGAATGTGCGTTGCCTGTAGGGACAGCAGATTCCTCTGAGCCCATATCAGCAGCTTGAAAGCTATGCGATGGAACCCCAGGGGGACCGTAGGCCTCCCTAGTGGTTGACATATGCCACCACTTTTGTGCTGTCCTTTCGGATCAGCACATGTGTACCGCTCAGCACTGGGAGGAAGTGGTGGAGAGCAAGAGACACCGTTTGCAACTCCAGCATGTTTGTGTGCAGGGATGTCAGTCGACGGTGTCTGTCACGT
Source organism: Polyodon spathula (assembly GCF_017654505.1). Classification (NCBI taxonomy): domain Eukaryota; kingdom Metazoa; phylum Chordata; class Actinopteri; order Acipenseriformes; family Polyodontidae; genus Polyodon; species Polyodon spathula. The sequence goes on along the minus strand of NC_054535.1, from coordinate 46,728,495 downwards.
TTGGCATTGAGGTGAAACTCATCAGACCCAGCAGTTTTTGGCACAATCTGAGGGTGACCTGCGATCCCTGTTTAAACAAGGAGAGGCACTCCTGTATAGCTGGAACCCTGTCGTCTGACAGGTATGCACGCATCGTAGTGAAGTCCAGCCAGATCCCCAGGTACGTGGTGCACTGCACTGGTGTAAGCCGACTCTTTGCATCATTTCTGGTGAGGCCCAGCCTGACCAGATGCTCCGACACAACTGTCGTGTTGGCCAGTGCTCCCTCTCGCGACTGGGAACAGATCAGTACTCTGATCAGCTGCAGCCATAGGGGAGCCGGGATAGCGTCTACGCACTTTTTTTTTAATGGGAACATGAAAGTATGCGTCCCTTAAGTCCACGGTGGTGAAGCAGTCACCCAGCCGAAAGAACTGGAGGATGTGACAGTGTGTCAGCATTCGGACCCTCCTTTTAAGAATCCATTGAGAAACCTCAGGTCCAAGATGGGGCAAAAGTTGCCATCTTTCTTGGGTACCAGAAAATACCTCAAGTAATACCCCTCTCCATGGGAGATGGGGTCTACGAGACGAATGGCTCGCTTGCACAACAAGGCAGTCACTTCTTTCAGAAGTACGAAAGTATTTGTGATGCCTCAAAAGGGATGAGGTCCCAAATAAAACTGAAGGAGTCTGAGATGCAAGCGCACCAGTACAGCACCTGTTGTGCCGAAAAGGGTGTCTGAGGCCACCGACTTTCAGGGACCCCACTAGGGCTGCCAAGGATGGGGCTGGGCAGATTGGAGCTAGTATTTAGGGAGCTGGCCCTGAAAACCTCTCCTTTGACACTGGTTTCTGGACTGACAATGACCTGCGTTCCCTCTGCCTGCCGGCTGATGCCCCGTCACCCGAGGCCACTATGGACAGCGTGTCCTCCTGTGCCAGCTGATATGAGCCTGCCCACCCTTCCCATGGGAGAGGGAGGGTATGACGATTGATGCTGTGCGACCTGGGCAGAGGCCCGTGGTGCCTGTCTAGCCAAGAGCTCCAGGACCTGGTTCATCTGGGCCTTGAGGTCCATAATGTCTCTTGCCTGCTTGGAGCGCTTCACCCGTCTAACTTATGGAGATGGGGAGCAACTGCGGGCAACCTGTGCATCGGGAAAACCCAACAGCGGTCCCTGGGACAGGTCATCTGGGGCGCTCCGAGCCGCTGGCGATCCGGCCCTAGAGGACTTGGAGCTTGCTCTTTTCGCTCTCTCTAGCCGCACCTCCTTCAGTCTTGGCTGAAGGGCCTAACAGATGCTACAAGCCCCGTCCCTCTCGAGGGCCATGGTGGCATGTGGCAAGCCTAAACAGCGCATACAGAGGGTCTGCATGCTAGCGTTGCAGGCCGTGCAGGGATGAAACCCCAACATAGGCCTTTCTTGCTGGGGCACTATTTAAACTGTACTGGGGCACTGTTTAAACTGCATCGAACACTGGAAGTCTCAGCATAGTGTGTACAACCACTGGTGTTGCAGCAAGGGTACTAACCTTGTGCTGAGTACCCTGTTACACTGGGTACTGCGCAGCACTGTGTGTATACTAAGCTTGTGCTGAGTACCCTGTTACACTGGGTACTGCGCAGCACTGTGTGTAAGTTGACTAGTGCCAACGCAACTAGTGCAACGTGCACCATGTGCACTGTTTGCACTGTGCGTCACAAGTGCTATGCGTATCAGGTACCGTACACTACGTGAACTGCGTACCGTGTGTAATTGCACTGGAGTGGCAGAGGTATCAGCACATGTGCTGATGTGCACTGTACGAACCGAGCACTGCGAATCGTGCAGCATTGTTGTGCACTACCACTGAGGTGCTGGGCACCGTGTGTAGCTTATACTAAGCACCTGTGCTCCGAGATAATAGTATCACGGATTATGAGTGTGCCGCGGTACCGCAGCACTGGGGAGGCCACTACGCAATGTGCCTACCCTAACCACATGGTCAGCACATGCCTGGTCAGCATGTAGCGTGTACCAGAGGAGGGGGGATGTAGGCCGAAGCCGCGGTGGGCGAGTTTAAGCAGATAATAAACACAGTGAAATACAGTTTGTTTGACTCATCGAGGTGGCGGGCCTGTGCAGCCAGCAGGGTCTACTTAACAGCGAGGATATAGGAAGGCCTAGCCCCGTGGAGGAGATCGCGGCGGGGGAAGTCACTCAACAACAGGGGTATGGCAAGGCCTATCCCAGAGGAGGACATGTGCGCTTACAGGAGAGAGAGATAGAGAGAGAGTACACTGTTTACAAGGCCCAACTCACCAAGGTGGCGGGCGTGGGTCTCCTCGACAGCGGGGATACGACAAGGCCTAGCCCCGAGGAGGACACGTACTCTCAAGAAGAAAAGACAATCATTTGTGGATGTCTGCACAGGCAGTTGCTCACATACGACAGACAGAAAAAAAAGAGCGGCCTACCACACAAGCGAGGAGGCCGCTGAAAGACAGAAAGGACTCTGTCTTTTAAGTCGTTGATTCCAGGAAAGCGGCAAGCCAGCTTTCAGCACGAATGCAAGGGAAATATAACAAGACTCAATTCGACTTGAGAAGCTATTTCCTTATCCACACTCAGCTAAACACACAGGTTTTACCTTACCTTCTTGAAAGGGAAAAAGAGGAGGATCTTTCTGCAAATTACAGTTTTATTCCCTCAGTAGACGAGACCGAGTGCGTCATCACAGGAAGGGGCCTTTCAGCAGCTCTGGTATAAAGAGCTCAGCAATACCTACCCGAAGGGCAGGAATATCCCCAAACCAATGTCAATGGTGGTCGTCTTCGAATTGAAAGGGCAATACCTAACCGCAGACAGGGACACACACAGGACGGATATCCACATACACAAATGCCACAATCGGGTGTATATATATATATATATATATATATATATATATATATAATCGTCGTCTATATATATATATATATATATATATATATTGTATATATAACAATAACCGCAGACAGATGGAAACATGACATATGCTATTTGCACCAAAATGAGCTAAAAGCAGGATCATTCATCTAACAGTGCCTCCTTTCTGATGTTCAGTGTCCTTTATCCTCAAAACAATATATACACCATGTTAAATACAACTCAAATGATCGTTTCTATCCATTACTCACTATACGCCAGGCTTCTAATTTAGCAAAATCCAACATATCCACTGAGCCAATCGACGTGCAGTATCGCAGTTGTGTGACCCTATTATGGCAGGAAGAATATAGTAGCGTATTTAATCTTGTAAATTGTGATTTTATGATTAAATTATGAATATTTTTTTTTTTTAAATGCAGGGAAGTCAATTTTCTAACAGGGCTGTAGCAATGGTGAATAAGCATTCACAAATAATGCTTAGAAAACTGTTACTCGATTGGAACTGTGAAACCTCCTATCATCTCCCTTGCAATGCCAACCCCACTTAACCCTTTATAGGACACACATAAAATCTGACTTGATAGAAGTTCTCTTTTCTCACTTCATGAAAGACTGCTGAAAATAAGGTAGACTGCATATTTAATTTTTTAATTTTTCAAAATATTTAAGAAAATAAAAATAGGTGCCAAATGTGTCCCCTAGCTCAAAAAGAGACGCCTGGTTGGAAGTTCAGTTGTATAAGTATGTAAATTAGCAATAAAATAAAACACAACTAATTCAATGCCATTTTTTTAATACAAAGAACTGTTTAAACAAATACACACAATAGTGCTTTGCATTAAAAAAAAAAAAAACGTATGTACAGCAACATAGTACATTTAACCTTGAACCATAAAAAAAGAATAAAAACTAAAGAAAAAACCACATTGTAATGAATTCATGACAATATACTCCTTTCCATACTTTCAGTTACTTTCTTACTTGGTATGGTATGAAAGAAAACAGTTTATTTCTGAAGACATACAAAGGGCTCACTGACCATCCAAGAATTTGTTGCACCTCCAGTAGGTTTTCACCTTAGTAGGACACAACTTGCATATTCTCCTAACAGGCTCATGGATCGCTAGACATCACTTCTGCAACCTGTGGAATTCATGTTTCAAAAGCCTAGTAGTCATAAAGTGATGGCAGACAAACCATACCCATGTACAAGACAATCCCAATGAAATGCTTGATTTCATCGTGGTTTGTGAAGCAAGTGGAATTTATGTCATTCTGCATGACATACAGATTTGTCTGCTCAACAATGTGGTTGATCATTTCAGCAGTAAACAGAGAGATAAAATATTCAGCAGGAGTTTTAATACTGTTAGGTGTGTCGAATGTAGGTTCTGTGGTAATTGGTCGTACTTTTTGACCCCACCTGCATTAAGGCACTTCAAACTGCAGTTGCAGAGTACAATAGGCTCAGAGGGATTTATTGCCCAAAGTTGATAAGCTTGAAGGAGACCAACACGCACAAGGGACACAAGGTAAAAGATTGTTTCATTAACTGAGCCATCACTAATGTTCAGGAACAGCAAAAGCCTCAATCTTCTAAAAGAACACTTGCAGTTACACATCCATTCAGAAGCTTGAGCAACCCAAATTTCACCTCATGCTATGCAAATGCAACATTGCAGTTCCTTCTTCACTTGCAGCCTCTGAAGGATTCATTAAAACACAGTCAACAAGAGGATATCAGGAGCTTTGTCACTTGCTATTCACTGCATCTCTAACTACTGTGGATATTTGTCACTTCTTAGGACAACCCTTTAGCAGAGGTGAACAGCAAGATGTTGCAGAGTTTCTCACCAAATTGTCTGAAATTTGTCCTGAAATATCTTGCATGGTTTCAGTCACAATAAGTCATGATATTCTATGTACTATATGTAACTATTGCTCATCAAACCGACAGGTGTTGCATGTTTACCCTCTACATGTAACTGCTGGTACAGATGCCATGTGTTTGGAAGAACTCATTTATAAAATATATTCAAACCAGACAGGACCGTTACAAAGCGACACAATGTCAAGTTTACTGCTGTGCAGAAGAGCAAAATTACTGTGGACAACAGGAATGACAAATTATCTTCCATTATCATACACCAAGGGTGTTACTTCAGGACAATATGTGTCTCTTCTTGCTGTGGGTGCTACTGGAAAATGGGTGCATGCAAATGATGCACTCATTGAAGTCAAACCATGGCCAACAAATGCAAAGGACATGGACATAGCCTTTTATCAAGAGATTAAATGCTTTACAAATGCCTTACATTGGCCTAACTTCATAACACCTCTATAACAAGAAGAATAGTGGGATTTCTTCTGCATTAAAATGTGTTGGTATACTACCCTTTAGCAATGACATGCATATGTACCTTTTTAACCATTCATAAACATTGTTGTTTTGTACCTACATAAATATCAATACCTATCAAAACAGTTATATTGTTTTCACCACTCATGGATGTACATTTACAACTAAAACAATACAACGTTTACACTTTCAATATTGCCCAAAGTCCCTTGTACCATTATTTTACTTTCAAATCTTTTCTCATTTCTCTTATATTACTCTACTTATTACTCTCTTGTCTTGTCTCTCTGTCTATTTACCATACACATTCTCGAATAGCTTTCCCTCGCTTTATTCATTATTTGATCAAGTAAAAAAAAAGAAATGATATCTATAACAAAAACATTGTCAATGTAAAAAAGTTAGAAAAACGCAACAGCCATTTAATGTGGTGATATCAAACACAAAAGACCAAGTTAGGAGAAGCAACTGGGGCAAATTTGTCAAACATCAAGCAAAGATGTGACTTTTGAGCATATTTATATATATTGCTTCATGCTCTTTCAGGTATTCTTGCATGTATGGGCTAAATGTCTGTCCATGTGTGCCTTAATCTACATGTGCCTTACCTGCATGTTGTCCGTGTGTCTTCCCAAAGCCTACTTGTCTGTGCTTGTGGATGACGCCTCCCATTCCCTGTCTGTCTTTCTCTCTGTATTAGTGTTTGTAAGGATGACCAAGAACACTTCAGTCTGTGTTGAGCACTTTCCTTGGGATGTGTCTCAGCATCTTTATTCTGATTACAACCCAGATGAAAGGAAATGAGCATTTGAATGTAAAGTGGAGTGATCAAAAAAAGAAGCCAAGTGAGAAGCAACAATTGTGTGAATGTTGGGCCCCAGCACCTTTCCATTTGTGCGTATCTGCTTTGTGTTTGACAAGGTTGCCCCAATTGCTTCTCCTAACTTGGGCTTTTGCGTTTGATATCACCACTTTAAATGGCTGTTGCATTTTTCTAACTTGTTTTTTCACATTGACATTTTTGTTATAGATCTAAATATAACAGGCATATTTCATCAAGCATTCTGCTACTCGGTACTGTGAAATGTAGATGCTTGAGCCATGCGCCAGCTCCATAAAAAGACACAGGCCTAATTCAAACATACTGAAGCATACACAAATAAAGGTATTGGAACTCAAGACAACCAGTGCTTGTCAGGGCCTGCTGTGAGGTTACCAGCAAGAGGTCGGAACTGTGGAGACTGATTTCTGACTGTGTTTCTGACTGTGCTAAACCAGCCACTGACTGAATCTGAAGGCTTGAGTTTCATCTCAGTTTGATTGGTATCATTAGAATGCACACATGGACTGTGTCTTCTACTACTGGGCATTACCTATTGATGGTATGGTATTAATGTTCACAAAATGTAATGAACAGTGTTCAGAAAGACCTTTCTTTTTATACTGTGTTTTAGCTTTTTAACTCTTCTTTTTTTATCTATCCACACTATTCTCAAAATCTCTTCAGGTTTCAGAAACACTGCCTTTGGTGTAGCTCTGTTGTAATACTTCTTTGTTGAAGCACTCTTTGGAATTAAATCAAGTGAAACTGCTGGTATGTGGTGACAAGTAAGATATGCTTCGACGAGAAGATGCAAAAGAGCTTGCTATTTCAATGCTGTGACAGATGGGAAAGTGTCTCCCCTTCACACAGTGTTGCCTGCAGTTGTTCATATTCTTAGCAAATCTGAAACATTTCAGTGAAATCTGATGGCAGTTTCAGCAGAGGGTCAAGCTTAACTCATTACCGATACCTTCATAGTCTTTTACAATTACATAACAAAAGAAAAAATGTTTTAGGTCCATTATCAATTGACTGCTTCATTTAAAATGTACAAACTGTTAGCTGAGTTCTGTCATTTCTGCTACGATGGTTATTGTAAGCCTCATTATTTTTGTCAATGTTTGTGGCCAGTGTATGTCTGTTACTTGTCAGAACTCATTGCACACATCTATGGAGAAGACTATCTCATAAGCATACACCCCTTGTGAAGTCACTGAGACCTGGTTTCTCATAGTTGTTGCTGAATAATTGCACACAACATTCACACAGCTTATATAGGTTTAGTGAATAATAAGTGTGGCACATGACCACGTACATTTCTCATATTGCAGACTAGCGGGTTCCCTAATTTTGTTTTGTCCTTTTATTTGGCCGGTCAGCATATTCCAGAGGTTACAAAACATATGGCCCATCAACCATTATCCTTCTGTATGTGATCGTGAAATATTATATTTGCAACATAATACTGCTATTGTTTGGCAGGTTACAAAAGCCATTATCATAAATATCACCAGATTATTAAATCAGCAGTCCCATGCATCATGATCGTCTTTACTTAAAGAGAAAAAAATATCAGCGTCCTAGGTAAAACAAAAGGGAATTATTGTCTTTTTTTCTTATCAAAACCAGCTTGTTTGAAAGTGGCTTTTGAAAATGTTGAATTTGTCAGTATATACATTCAGCTCATCCTTTGTAAATAATGTAACAACAGGATACTGTTTGGAGTTTTTTCTGCAAAGAAGGTTGTTAGCATTCTCAGTACTACTATGCTAATAACAATACATATTCTAAAAACTCACTATATACTATTATGATCAATGGTTTATTTTACAGATTAACCTGCTTTATATCATGGTTACCATGCAGGCATAATTTGTGATATAAAGCGAGCCATGATATAAACTGAGTTTCATGTTTGCCTATGACAGCATATTACAAGAGCAAGAAAAAAAGAAAGAAAAATAACAGTGAAGTAATGAGCAGTGTTTTAATGCTGTACATTTAGTACTTTACATTTAAACAAATGCATATAGTTTATTACAGGACAAATATGTTTTGTATCATTAGCTGGAAT